>NC_092149.1:35092077-35369577 GCF_045791955.1 Oncorhynchus clarkii lewisi
TATTACTTCCAGCTGTTTGATGTTAAGGAGGCTCACCAGAGACACACAAACACACACGCATGCACCAACACACACACCAATTGAGTATCTTTCTTTCAGGAGTGCTGTCTTATTTATTTATTTACCAATTTATTTATTTATTCATTATTTGTTGGGTTGACTTCCTTTTATTCTTGAGCTCATTCCAAGGGGAAAGAGAGAGCATACATTCATCTCCTGCTGAGAGCAGGGATTAATTCAGAACAGGCGCATCCAACCCCTCCCTCTCTCTGTCTCTTTCTCCCTCTCTGCCTATCCCCTATTCCTCACCTTTCCTTGTCTCCCACCTGTGCACCCCACACAACCATTCAGTCACCGCTCCACATTCTTACCCCCTCCGATATATATATTACCCTGTGTTCCCGGGCCTGTTAATTAGCAGATTGATAATGAGGCTCTAAAGAGTGTACCATTTGGGACTCAGGATCTATCTTCCCTATACAGAGCCCTATAGGCCCTGGGCAAATGTGATGCACTACATAGGGAGCCATTTGAGATGGAGCCAGAGACACAGAGAGTGTTACGTGGTGCGCTGCGCTCTCAGGGCGGCAGGGAGAAGGGGAGGATGACTTAGGACCAAATGTCTGTTTTTTCTAAACAGGCTTAGCTAGCCGTCTGTTCCTCTGATGTGTGTGGTTGTGTGTCTCTGACGTCGGGTTCTTAGTGAACCCCCCCCCCCCCCCCCCCCAGGACCCTAGCTGTGGTGTTCTCCATTTGTAGCTCCTTTTCATGTCTTCTTAAGTCTCACAGTGTCCTGTCGGTTCACAAAGATTGGCACCGATTCACAGCATGCCTAAATAATGAACATTCGTTTGGTATTATTGGAATATTGAAAAGGCTCAACTTGTCTTTTTTGGGATGCATTCATAGGAGTTATCCGTTCATTATGACCAATGGTGTCCTTTCTGGAGAAATTAAGCAAGTTTTTTTTTTTTTAACAGTAAGAGTAACACAGTCAAAGTTAATACCCTTTTTCACTGCTGAGCTGACCCCAAAACCGTACCATGCTGCTTCCGATCATTTCTTTTCACTGTCCTATCCAGCCACTGGATCCAGCAACTATGGTGGGTGAATAACCAGGCCACTCCAGCTAGGCTTGGCTCAGCAGTGTTAAAATAGCAAATGTAGTACTTATCTCCTCCTATATATGCTGTTCATTGGCTCTTTGAGTCCTACCAAGCAGTTCTCCTTATGCATCCCATTTTGAGTATATACCTGCATGTTAAAGGACTTCCTGTTTTGATTCATTAGGAAATGCTAGCAGCCATGACTGAATTCAAACATGAGTTGGTTTCAGGCTGTGGTTTGAGGTGGGTGTCTTGTGTGTGTGTGTTCGCAGGTGGAAAGATTCAGCCTGATTATTTAGCGAATTAGCTTTAACAGGCTGGTGTGCAACAGTGCCAATATTGGTTTGAATTTGGATAGCCTATCTCCCGGGCTAGTTAGGGACCGTCAATAAATTACACAATGTAAATATATGTTTTATGTTGCACACCTTGTAGTTCACATGAAATGCTTTCATTATTTTGTATATGAATTCATAACATGTATGGCTGGTTTGGGGTTTTTAAGTCATTGAAATGTGGATCTATTGCTGTACCATATACTTTGTGTAATTTACCTAAGGTACCTAACTAGCCCCAAAAGGATATCACAAACTAAATTGACCATGGCCGTTATGATTAGGTCGCATGCAGCTGCACTCCAAATTGATGATTACTTGTCTGCTGCCAACTGTGGGCGTGTGGGCAGGATTGAAACAAACCCAGCCTTCATTTACATTTTGATGCAGTCACGACCACAAGTCTCACAAAACTTAGTTTTAGACGAGGCTGACTTTAATGACCAAAATTATTCTATTTACACGTTGTAGTCCATTTTGACAGTAGAATGAATATATGCTTCTTACTCATATCGATGCCACGTAGGCTGTTTTCTAAATGAGAAGTTGGGTTTTAGGTTGCAGCTGCTCTTTAAGCCTGGTAAAGCAATCAGCACTGTTGAAACAAATGCAATTATCAATCTCTTACATTAGCCTACTCCTTAGAACATATCGTGAGAGAAGACTACACTGCATTGTCAAAAGTATGTGGACATCCTCATCGTCGAACATCTCATTCCAAAATCATGGGCATTACTATGGAGTTGGTCCCCACCCCCTTTGCTGCTATAACAGCCTCTTCTGGGAAGACTTTCCACTAGATGTTGGACCATTTGCTGCGGGGACTTTCTTCCGTTCAGCCACAAGAGCATTAGTGAGGTCGGGCACTGATGTTGGGTGATTAGGCCTGGTTCGCAGTCGGCGTTCCAATTCATCCCAACGGTGTTCGATGGGGTTGAGGTCAGGCCAGTCAAGTTCTTCCACGCCAATCTTGACAAACCATTTCTCTATGGACCTCTTTGCACAGGGGCATTGTCATGCTGAAACAGGAAAGGGCCTTCCCCAAACTGTTGCCACAAAGTTGGAAGCACAGAATCATCTAGAATGTCATTGTATGCTGTAGCGTTAAGATTTCCCTTCACTGGAACTAAGGGGCCTAGCCCAAACCATGAAAAACAGCCCCATACCATTATTCCTCCACCACGAGACTTTACAGTTGGCACTATGCATTGGTGCAGGTAGCATCCTCCTGGCATCCGCCAAACCCAGATTAGTCCGTAGGACTGCCAGATGGTGAAGTGTGATTCATCACTCCAGAGAATGCTTTTCCATTGCTTCAGAGTCCAATGGCGCAATCTTAGATCTTAGACTTGTGTGTGGCTGCTCAGCCACGGAAACCAGGCCGAGCAGCCGTACACAAGTGAGTGTTGCGCTTCAGCACTTGGCGGTCTCGTTCTGTGAGCTTGTGTGGCCTACCACTTTACGGCTCAGCCATTGTTGCTCCTAGACGTATCCACTTCACAATAACAGCACTTACAGTTGACTGGGGCAGCTCTAGCAGGGCAGAAGTTTGACGAACTGACTTGTTGGGAAGGTGGCATCCTATGATGGTGCCATGTTGAAAGTCACTGAGCTCTTCAGTAAGGCCATTCTACTGCCAATATTTGTCTATGGAGATTGCATGGCTGTGTGCTCGATTTTTATACACCTGTCATTAACGGGTGTGGCTGAAACAGCCAAATCCACTAATTTTAATGGGTGTCCACATATTTTTGTATATATAGTGTAAGTTGTGAAAATGTCAACTTTGCAACATCGACAAGGCGGCACGCAACATTTCTCCCTCCCTTTCCGTTTTTGTTTGGTCTGGGTGGTGTCTTGACCACAAAAATTAAAATAATGAAACAAAACGAGTCAAACAAAGTGGCCTCGGAGGAGCTGCCTCCCATGGGATGCTTCCCAAGTGGAACACTAAACCGTGTACAGTGCACTACTTTAGACCAGGACCCATCTATTAGGGAATAGAGTGCCATTTGGGACGCACCCATGTTGCCCCCAGACACCCAACCCAGCCCATCTCTGAGCACTTCATGGGGATCAAGCCAAACGAGAGCATGAGCTCCCTATCCCCACCCGGAGACCAGCTGCACCGCAGACCAGCTTCACCCCTTTTAACAGCACCATATTTCCCAAAATGTATCAGCCTTAGATCCGCACCCACGCCGAAACTCCGCTAAAATCTCTGATAAATGGCCAGTTTTTCACATTTCTTCACATTTTCTCCTGAGGAATATTATATATATTGGGGAGTGTGGGCTGCTGTCTGTCCGCTGAGATCATTTATTGGAGGGAGAGAGACAGGCGGATCCAGCAGGTTGTTAATAATTGTGATAGACTGGACCTCACACTCTCGCTCAATCACCCTGGCCAGCCTCACACTAGGGCTAGTGCGGAGAGAGGGAGAGAGAGTGGAGAGGCACAAAAGTAGAGGGGTAGAGAGAGAGATAGACATAGAGAGGGATAGAGAGAGAGAGGAAGGAGAGACAGAGAGACGGAGAGAAAGAATAGAGATGAGAGAGAAGGAGAGAGAAGACAGACAGATGGAGAAAGAGAGTGGGAGTGATAGAAGTGTGATAATAGGAGTAAAAGAGAGAGGGACTGAGAGAGATGTGGAAGAGGAACTCATCGGTAGAGAGTGTAAAGGGAGATTGATTTCGAATTAAGATTTGATGATCAGAGAAGCTTACCATTACGTGACCACTGTGAGCGACTCTGCTTTGAACATACAGGAATTACTAAGAACAGGTGTAGAAGAGAGACACCGAGAGGTTCAGAGGCATTGGAAGGAATAGAGGGATGGGCGATAGAAGGATAGGGATAAAGGAGGAGAGTTTTGCCGTTGCTGAAAGTCTGACAGAACACTGACAAGTGAGAAAGTAGAGGAGAGAAACTAGATGGATGTGAGGGCATCCATCTCACACTCTGCTCTGAGGGGCATACTGGTGTGTGTGTGTGTGTGTTTGTTTGTGTGCTTTTTTGTGTGTGTGTGCACTGCTTTCTCCAGCAGGACCTCAGATCAAAACCGCATCCCCCCCAACCCACTCTCCCTCTCTCTCCACCCCCTCTCTCATTAAAAACTGCAGGCTCTAGCTTCTAATTAAATCCCACTTGAAAAGTCTTAAAGTCAGACTCAGATTGATTCAATTTGCATTTCTGAACAGGGAACATTGCCTAAAAGGATTAATAAATTGAACAAAAAAATGCCTCTTTCTGCACCGCACAGTCCTAGCTTGTAAGACACAACATCCAAGAGAAATATCCCCCTCAACGAGACATTGTACGCTTTATCAAACATATGCTCCCACCCTCTGTCTCTCTCCCTGGAAGCAATGTTGGTAAGTCTGTGTGGCTCCCAGTCTGTGGAGTAGCTTGGGGTCCTTGGAGGCACATTGGAGGGGGAACACACACACACACTTTTTGAATATTTTTGTGCATATGGAGAGAGTATCTGTGTGTGTGTGTGTGTGTATGTGTGTGGCGTGTGTGTGTGTGTGTCTGCCAGTATGCTCAGAGTGACAGGAAGCCACAGCGGGTTCCGTACTTCTCTGTTCAAGGCCTGTGGATGTGAATGCGGCCTTTGACTGACTGGATTTTCAAAAAGTCATCAACCTAAAGGAATATATATATATACATGGTTAAATGTTTTCTTGATTTTACTTTGAAATAATGTTCGTTGACAACTCAAAGTTAAATCAAAACTAGACGATGGATTGACGTTTGAGCCGAGTGGGCTGGAGAGGCCAAACCATCAGTGTTCTAAGGTAAGAAAACTGCCTTGTATAATGGATGATGGATTTTCATAGATTATGAATACTTCAGTGGTGGGATTATTCAATAAAATGCAGAGGCAACTCAGACCACAAGTGACATGTAGTACCTAAGATTCCAAGTAACTGTATTTGAAGTATTTCTATCTGTATTTTGTGTGTTTGTGTGTATGTGTGCATGTGTGTGAAATGTAGACCCTAAACTATAAAGACACTCAATGGCAGTCTAATTCCCCCAGTGACATTGAACGCCACCCCGGAGAGAGGATCTTAGCTCTGATATGATGAACATGTGAGCAGGGGAGGGACACATGGGACTGTATTGAGCCCCATAATTGTATTCATTATAATCTAAAAGGCGAAACTGATCCTGGATCAGCACTCCTACTGTAAGACTACTTGTCAATATGGGCCATTGTGTGCCAATCTGGGGGGAATAATCCTCCAATAGGCTTTTTTCTTATTTTTTTACCTGGGGATTACCAGAATTTTGCAACCCTAATTCATATGCATAGCTGAAATAAGAGAGTATGTACACGGTGAGGAAAGAGAGACAGTATCAGCAGTTCTTTTTAAGCAAGACAACGCTGACCTCTAGTGTTCTGGTCTTATAATGACATATATTGTATTGTAAATCAACTAATCAAATCAAATCAAATTTTATTTGTCACATACACATGGTTAGCAGATGTTAATGCGAGTGTAGCGAAATGCTTGTGCTTCTAGTTCCGACAATGCAGTAATAACCAACAAGTAATCTAGCTAACAATTCCAAAACTACTACCTTATAGACACAAGTGTAAGGGGATAAAGAATATGTACATAAAGATATATGAATGAGTGATGGTACAGAGCGGCATAGGCAAGATACAGTAGATGGTATTGAGTGCAGTATATACATAAACAAAGTGGCATAGTTAAAGTGGCTAGTGATACATGTATTACATAAAGATGCAGTAGATGATATAGAGTACAGTATATACATATACATATGAGATGAATAATGTAGGGTATGTAACATTATATTAGGTAGCATTGTTTAAAGTGGCTAGTGATATATTTTACATCATTTCCCATCAATTCCCATTATTAAAGTGGCTGGAGTTGAGTCAGTGAGTTGGCAGCAGCCACTCAATGTTAGTGGTGGCTGTTTAACAGTCTGATGGCCTTGAGATAGAAGCTGTTTTTCAGTCTCTCGGTCCCAGCTTTGATGCACCTGTACTGACCTCACCTTCTGGATGATAGCGGGGTGAACAGGCAGTGGCTCGGGTGGTTGTTGTCCTTGATGATCTTTATGGCCTTCCTGTGACATCGGGTGGTGTAGGTGTCCTGGAGGGCAGGTAGTTTGCCCCCGTGATGCGTTGTGCAGAACTCACTACCCTCTGGAGAGCCTTACGGTTGTGGGCGGAGCAGTTGTTGTACCAGGCGGTGATACAGCCCGACAGGATGCTCTCGATTGTGCATCTGTAGAAGTCTGTGAGTGCTTTAGGTGACAAGCCGAATTTCTTCAGCCTCCTGAGGTTGAAGAGGCGCTGCTGCGCCTTCTTCACGATGCTGTCTGTGTGAGTGGACCAATTCAGTTTGTTTGTGATGTGTACGCCGAGGAACTTAAAACTTACTACCCTCTCCACTACTGTTCCATCGATGTGGATAGGGGGGTGTTCCCTCTGCTGTTTCCTGAAGTCCACAATCATCTCCTTAGTTTTGTTGACGTCGAGTGTGAGGTTATTTTCCTGACACCACACTCCGAGGGCCCTCACCTCCTCCCTGTAGGCCGCCTCGTCGTTGTTGGTAATCAAGCCTACCACTGTTGTGTCGTCCGCAAACTTGATGATTGAGTTGGAGGCGTGCGTGGCTACGCAGTCGTGGGTGAACAGAGAGTACAGGAGAGGGCTCAGAACGCACCCTTGTGGGGCCCCAGTGTTGAGAATCAGCGGGGTGGAAATGTTGTTGCCTACCCTCACCACCTGGGGGCGGCCCGTCAGGAAGTCCAGTACCCAGTTGCACAGGGCGGAGTTTGATGACGAGCTTGGAGGGCACTATGGTGTTAAATGCCGAGCTGTAGTCGATGAACAGCATTCTCACATAGGTATTCCTCTTGTCCAGATGGGTTAGGGCAGTGTGCAGTGTGGTTGAGATTGCATCGTCTGTGGACCTATTTGGGCGGTAAGAAAATTGGAGTGGGTCTAGGGTGTCAGGTAGGGTGGAGGTTGATATGGTCCTTGACTAGTCTCTCAAAGCACTTCATGATGACGGATGTGAGTGCTACGGGATGTGCTACTGCGCAATCAAACCTGCTACGGCCTCCTATCTGGATCCTTTTACTGTTTAATATCTATCCTCTTGCCTAGTCACTTTATCCCTACCTACATGTGCCTACATGTGCGTGTCTACCTCAATGACCAATTAATTACCTTGTACATTGACTGGGTACTTACCCCGTGTATATACACTGAGTGTACAAAACATTAAGCACACCTTCCTGATATTGAGTTGCATCCCCCCTTTTGCCCTCAGAACAGCCTCAATTGGTCGGGGCATGGAGTCTACAAGGTGTAGAAGAGTTAACTCCAATGCTTCCCACAGTTGTGCCATGTCGGCTGGATGTCCTATGGGTGGTGGACCATTCTTGATACACATGGAAAACTGTGGAGCGTAGAAAACCCCAGCTGCGTTGCAGTTCTTAACACAAACCGGTGCGCCTGACACCTACTAGCATAACCTGTTCAAAGGCACTTAAATCTTGTGTCTTGCCCATTCGCCCTCTGAATGGCACACATACACAATCCATGTCTCCATAGAGCCCCACAGTGGAGATGTGATAATACCCATGAAACCTAGCGGTCAAACAGAGAAATGGGCCAAATCATTTTTCTGCCATTCATTGTTTTTCTCATAGGGGATTTTAGATACACTT
The DNA here is from genome assembly GCF_045791955.1 of Oncorhynchus clarkii lewisi. NCBI lineage: Eukaryota > Metazoa > Chordata > Actinopteri > Salmoniformes > Salmonidae > Oncorhynchus > Oncorhynchus clarkii. The sequence continues at coordinate 35,100,242 of NC_092149.1, forward strand.
AACATAAGGGGGCTGTGTTTCGTGTAGGCTTACCTTGAGGTGACATTTTGATAATCATGTAAATCTCTCTCGGACAAGATGACTTTTGTCAATATATTTGTCTCAGATTAGAAAAACGAATTAGCATTAAAGTAGATGTAGCCGATGTGAAATGGCTAGCTAGTTAGCGGTGGTGCGCGCTAGTGGCGTTTCAATCGGTGACGTCATTTGCTCTGAGATCTTGAAGTGGTGGTTCCCCTTGCTCTGCAAGAGCTGTGGTTTTGTGGAGCGATGGGTAACGCAGTCATGCTTCGAGGGTGACTGTTGACGTATGCAGAGCGTCCCTGGTTCGCACCCAGGTCGGGGCGAGGGGACGGAAGTAAAGTCTATACTGTTATGTGAAATGGCTAGCTAGTTAGCGGTGGTGCTCGCTAGTGGAGTTTCAATCGGTGACGTCACTTGCTCTGAGACCTTGAAGTAGTGGTTCCCCTTGCCGCGACTTTTGTGGAGCGATGCTTCGAGGGTGTCTGTTGACGTGTGCAGAGCGTCCCTGGTTCATGCCCCGGTTGGGGCGAGGGGATGGACGTAAAGTTTATACTGTTACATAGACATCATGCATAACTACAAATCCCTGCAAGTCATCTCTAGCTGAAACTTTTTGCGAACCGTTATTGTGTCTATTTAAAACTTGCAGTTCACAGAATTGTACATTTAAAGAATTGTAGCCTATTTATTCATTACTACACTTAGCTAACATTAGATATTAGACCTTTGCCTGGATTCTGCAGTCTTATCCAGATCATAATGATATTTGTAGTTCTTTAGCAGCTAGCAGCTAATTAGCATTTTATTTTGGGGGGGTAAATACAGACAAATATATTGATAAAAGTCAACTTGTCCGAGAGAGATTTACACGGTTATTAAAACGTCATGCCAGGGTAAAGCCTACATCAAACACAGCCCTTATTTTAAGTGTTTCCAAATAACCTTATGGGTAAAATGAATGGTGGAAAAATGATTGGAACCATTTCCCTGTTTGACCTCTAGGTTTTATGGGTATTATGACTCATAATGGTGTACTCTATTGTCTCAAGGCTTAAAAATCCTTATTTGACCTGTTTACTCCCCTTCATCTACACTGATTGAAGTGGATTTAACGGGTGACATCAATAAGGGATCATAGCTTTCACCTGGCCAGTCTATGTCATGGAAGGGGCAGTGTTCAAAATGTTTTGTCCACTCACTGTATATAGCCAAGTTATCGTTACTCATTGTGTATTTATTCATCTTGTTATTATTTTTCTATTATTTCTAAATAGTTCTCTCTGTTGGGAAGGGCCCGTATGTAAACATTTCACTGTTAGTCTACACCTATTGTTAACGTTGCATGTGACAAATAATATTGGATTGGATTGGATTTGACAATTGTCACTTGTGAAATATCAACCTTGTAATATTTGCCTGCCATTTAAAAAAAAACATGCAGTCTCTCATCTGGGACCTGATTGAGCAATTATCTGGTGTGTGTGTGTGGGAGGGGGGGTACCAGTCTGTGAGGACTAACTCCCTCTGGATTGGAGCCCTTTGATGCGATTGTGGCCCGACAAGCGTGAAGCTGCTCCAATCAGGCGAGTGGGTGGCGGCAATTAACCCTTCTCACCATGTGAGTCATAATTGCCTGGAGTGCAGGGGGTGCCTCAGTAAGGAGTGCCCCAGCGTAGGCTGAAATTATGTGCATTAGTAGCACTGCCAGGTGACCAATAAAGGATCAAACCGGGGTTGGCACATCCGTTATTATACTTTTAAATTAATCATATATAGTCATTGATTCTTGAAGAATATAACTTCAAATGCCTCATGAGCTTAGCCCATCAGAACCCAGAATACACAACGGTTTTACTCCGTTGTTTGTAAACAATGTCATTGTAAACAAACACTGTATAGCCTCAAAACATGGTTAAAACTATAACGCTGATATCATGGATGGTCAGTCCTTGCAACCATGGCGTAGTCTTTCAATTTGAGCGTGGTTACATTACTTCAGTGCCAATCATCAAAAACAGTGGTGGGGTACCCACCTTGTTGTTGTTTGAACCGCAGATTGCCCCTTTAAAAAACATTTGAATTGCTGAGTTTTGCTCTAAATCCGTTGCTACTGTGAAGTTATTGGCATGGAATCACCAAATGGCTACTATCTCACGTCTTTAACACTCTCTTATTACACGTATCATTAATATTTCTAGGGGAAAGTATAATTGAGAATTAAGCATCCCTCACAAGCTAATACTGTAGCTTGTGAGGCAGCTGGATATTTATGTAATTGCGGTAATGGCTGTCCAGGCTTTGCTGACATGCAGGTAGGAACCAACGATTCACAAAGCTAGCAGGCACAAAAATACGCTGATGCCTGTCTGTCTCACTGCAACATGTTATGATAGCAGTTCATTAATATGAGGGCTTAGATTCAATCAGATCGAGCGTTAACCGGCAGTAGCTGACACCTGCAGAGCTGGGCTTTTGACGTGTGGTGTAACTGCATGAGAGTCGAATAGGTAAACGGCTGCATCACCGTTCTCCTAGCAGCAGGATATTATGCTGGCATCGTGATCGCAGGTTTTTATTTATTTATATAAGTATATATATATTTTTAAAAACCTATTCCAAATGTTAACCCATACCTTAATAATTTGGAATGAGTGCCTAAACTTAAAGGGAAACTTCACAGATTTTCAACTTCATATTCATCATCTCCAGCACCACCCCAACATCAACATTTGTGAAAATTGTGCGTTTTTATGTTTTGTAGTAAAAAAGTGTTTCCAATGACGTAATCGGTGTGCATCGTGTGATTTTGACCAATTGTGAGTAGGCATTGCCTTCTAATTGCCTACTAATTGTCTACTAATTGGTTGATGATGTCATTGGAAACACTTCTCTTTATCTTTTTTACGACAAAACATAGAAATGCACCATTTTCACATATGTTGGAGATGATGGACTGTCATTTCTCTTTGCTTATTTGAGCTGTTCTTGCCATAATATGGACTTTGTCTTTTACCAAATAGTGCTATCTTCTGCATACCACCCCTACCTTGTCACAACACAACTGATTGGCACAAACGCATTAAGAAGGAAAGAAATTCTACAAATTAACTTTTAACAAGGCACACCTGTTAATTGAAATGCATTCCAGGTGACTACCTCATCAGCTGTTTGAGATTATGCCATGAGTGTGCAAAGCTTTCTTTCATCAAGGCAAAGGGTGGCTACTTTGAAGAATCTCAAATATATTTTGATTTAACACCTTTTTTTTACTAAATGATTTCATGTGTTATTTCATAGTTTTCATGTCTTCACTATTATTCCACAATGTAGAAAATAGTACAAATAAAATAAAAACCTTGAATGAGTAGGTGTGTCCAAACCTTTGACTGGTATTGTATATATTAGGGATGCAGGATATATCAGTGAACATAGAGGCAACAAAGAGACCAAAGATAACCCTGAAGGAGCTGCAAAGCTCCACAGCGGAGATTGGAGTATCTGTCCCTAGGACCACTTTAAGCCATACACTCCACAGAGCTGGGCTTTACGGAAGAGTGGCCAGAAAAAATACATTGCTTAAAGAAAGAAATATGGGAAGGCATATGGGAGACTCCCCAAACATATAGGAAAAAGGTACTCTGGTCAGATGAGACTAAAATTGAGCTTTTTGGCCGTCAAGGAAAACACTGTCTGGCACAAACCGAACACCTCTCATCACCCCGCGAACACCATCCTCACGGTGAAGCATGGTGGTGGCAGCATCATGCTGTGTGGATGTTTTTCATCTGCAGGGACTGTGAAACTGGTCAAAATTGAAGGAATGATGGATGGTGCTAAATACAGGGAAATTCCTGAGGGAAACCTGTTTCAGTCTTCCAGAGATTTGAGACTGGGACGGAGGTTCACCTTCCAGCAGAACAATGACTCTAAGCATAATTCTAAAGCAACACTCGAGTGGTTTAAGGGGAACATTTAAATGTCTTGGAATGGCCTAGTCAAAGCCCAGACCTCAATCCAATTGAGAATCTGTGGTATGACTTAAAGATTGCTGTACACCAGCAGGAACCCATCCACCTTGAAGGAGTTGGAGCAGTTTTGCCTTGAAGAATGGGCAAAAATCCCAGTGGTTAGATGTGCCAAGCTTATAGAGACATATCCCAAGAGACTTGCAGCTGTAATTGCTGCAAAATGTGGCTCTACAAACTATTGACTTTAGGGGGGTGAATAGTTATACACACTCAAGTTTTCATTTTTTTGTCTTATTTCTTGTTTGTTTCACAGTAAAAAAATATTTTGCATCTTCAAAGTGGTAGGCATGTTGTGTAACTCAAATGATACAAACCCCTCCAAAAAATCTATTTTAATTCCAGTGTGATACAATGTGATTTTCTAGATTTTTTTTCTCATTTTGTCTGTCATAGTTGAAGTGTACCTATGATGAAAATTACAGGCCTCTCTCATCTTTTTAAGTGGGAGAACTTGCACAATTGGTGGCTGACTAAATACGTATATATAAATACATATATATGATCAAATATTGAATTTGGCCTTTACTACTATAGCCCATAAAATACATTGAATAACACATTCATAAATGGCAAAACAGGAAGTCAAAAAATATATCATAAGGAATAGGGTTTTGAAGTGTCTGTCCTATATTTAGATGAAAGCTCAGGAAAAAATATATATTTTTGGACACATATTTACCACTTTTTTTCTTGGCACAAATCTACTTTCATACATTTTGTTAACCGACACCGGCTAACCTTCAGACATGTCCTGTGGAGGTTGGTGGGGCTTGTGGAGATCTTGGAGATCGCAAGAGTCTCCTCTTTCCATAGTGGGGTATTAGTCTGTACCCTAAATTGTTTGGATACTACAGACAGACGTTGGCACATCGAAGGTACTGACTTCACATCTTGTTAGTGAGAGTCTCATCTTACCATATCACATTCGGACACTACAGACGTTTTCGTGAGAAGATTTTGATGGAGATTGTTTAGTTATGTTAATTATACAATTTGAAGAACCCCTAAATGATCCTCCATGAACATCTTCTTTTTAGTGTAGGCTACCTCCAGATTGTGTGTGCCCCTTAGCAGGATTTCAAAAACACACCTTTGTAATAGCCTACAACTATTTATATTTGCACCTCAGTAGATACAGTTACACACTGTGTTTTTCTAGAGATGCATGCACAAAATGTTTAACCACAGGCCTATACTCGAGCACCATCCGGACACCATCCGATGCACTTTGATGTTGTATGATAATTTGGCAGCTAAATCGAATCATTCCTACGTGCCCAATTTATTAGGAGCTACACTTAGGAATACACATGAACTTTTCATATCAATAATAGAACTGTTATGTGTGTTTTGTTCGCCGGTCTGTAGTAGCCTACCCAGCCTGTTCTCCTGCAATGGTGGCTGTGGTTTATTCCTTGAATAGGCTAATAAAAAAACATCAACAGCCTACATATTGTAATAAAGAAAATAAGACATATTATTCTTAGCCATCCTTGCAAGAGAGATTTGTCATAGGCCTGCATCCGTTCCTAGTAAGCCTCAAGTCCAAACTTGATTCCTTTCTCAAAGCCACACAATCCACAGAAGCAGCAACAGCCCCTTTTCTTATTTTCCTTGTACCAATTTTACTGGTCAATTATCCAGAACATTGAAGGAAGCGTATTTTTTTTTAAGTGTATTTATTCACCAAATGTTAATTGTTGGTGATTAACCAATTCATTTGAATAGTCTACTGTCCTTTTATATCGAACAAATTCAGTTTCAATGCCCCCAGACCCAACTCATCGTTAGGTAGGACTATGCCCTCCAGGGAGAGTAGGCTATTGTAAAAAACCTTCTTACATGATTATAAAGAAGTAGCAAGAACTTTCTAGATTATAAATAAAATATGTAAACATATTTTCAGGAAATAAACGTCTTAAACTGATCTAATCGAAAATCACATATATATATATATATTTTTTTTACAGTTATTTGTTTTACGTGGAGCAACGACAAAGGAGGCTAATCTATAAGGAATTGTGTTTTGTTCCATATAGAAATCACATAAAGAAAAGACTTGGCAAAATAAATAACGAAAAATTTATCTAATGTAGAACGACTAACCGCTGGAGTGCAGTTCACAAATATATTCACTAGGTGGAGGCGTTCCTTCACTGTGTTCTTTTAGATAATATTCAAGTGCGTCTCGCCCTTTGTCACGTTAGTAGTACTATAGAGACTATAGATCAAAAGTAGAAACAAGGATATTATCATGGAGTTTTAACGATCACCCCCCTGAAAACTTTAACAAATGCAAGGAACGTTAGAACACATGTCCCGTTGAAGTTATCAACACAATTGGACAGGGGCTGCAATAGAGTCATTATTGACAAGAATAAGTCTGCCTGTAGGTTTGTAGAGGCTAAGGAAAGAGTGTATAAAACAAGTATGGTACTCCATATGTAACTGATATTTACAGTTGAGGTCATTCAAATTCAAATGCATACGTATCCTGTTCTGTTCTGAAGCAGCAGCAAGGTAATTGGTTCTGTTTATCTCGTATTCAGGAGCGGGGCCAGCTTTGAGTTTCCTATGGAAATGTACATCAGCTGGCGGCAGGCTTCCATTGTATTATGCATAGTCATGGTGTTGTAGTCATACTTCCATTTTAAAACGGTTCTTTTGCCGCCTTGTTTTTTCTTCTCTCAATCTAATATCGCCCGCCGTTGCACTTCCCCGTGATTTGCGATAACCAAGATACCAGTTATCTACCACACACCTCATCTAAATGTACAAAAGCCTATCTGATACGGGTCATATAAAACCGAGGGTAAATAGTCAGGCAAAAATGAACAATCGTCAAATTGAGTTCTTAGTCCTGCTGTATAAACATAGCCAATGACTCATCTGCTCAAAATCTGAGTCTGTGTCTAAAATGTACAAATTCCACCCATCCGGTGCCCTGGGCAAGCTAAAACAGATGCACTTTATTTCACTTCTGTTCACATCTGTGTCCGTGTCCTGAGACATTCTGTAATGGAATAAACACACTCGCTGGGTGTGTTCCGCCAGAATTCCAGTCAAATGGAGGGATGTGGAAGGTTGTGTTGTCCGCACACCGCTTGCTTTTATCCGAGATTAGAAATGTAGTGTCGTTCACAGCTGTAACATTCAATGGCAAACAGTATATCCACTTTACTGTATAATGTCATACCAGCAATAATACTGTGTGTTTTTGCTTCTTTTTAAAAATGTAAATGGTTTGTTTCACCTTTATTTAACCAGGTAGGTCAGTTGAGAACAGGTTTACATTTACAACTGCGACCTGGCCAAGATAAAGCAAAGCAGTGCGACAATAAACAACAACACGGAGTTTCACATGGGATAAACAAAAGAACAGTCAACAACACAATAGAAAAATCTATATACAGTGTGTGCAAATGGAGTAAGGAGGTAAGGAAATAAATAGGCCAAATAGTAGCGAAGTTATAGGATACATCCTAATAAGATGGCCCAACACGTCATAGTCCGTTATTGGGGGAACAATTAACACGAAACTGAATGAGCTCAGTCACAAAACAAGGGGTGAAGAACACTGAAACTGAGCACATGGCATCTCCGGCTGCTTTTCTGCCTATAAACCCCATTATGCCTCTGATTGTATTGATTGGAGACGTGTTACAATGGCATCAATGCACTGACTGTCCTTAGGGAACTAGAGGGAGTGTGATAAAGCATCGATGAATAGCCAAACAAGTGTCCTTAATATGCTGAACCAATAAGGCTATGAAAGAAAGAAGATGTTAAATAGGCACCTTACATTTGATGAATGGAATACCTTTGGGAACCTGTATCTAATAACTAGAAATATGTCTGATTGTAAGGTTAGACAAAGCTTTTTTGTTTGATCCTCCTCATTTAAATGGATTAGAATAACCCCATTGTTCCCGAGAGAACCTTGTTGTGCCATGAATAGCCAGGTAAACCAAAGAAAATTGGTAAAGAATGAGAAGTCTTTCACTGGAGCTAAGCTGTCTAGAAATAGAGGAGAAGAAAGGGCTAGAGACTGGGGATTGTGAGGTTGGTCGAGGACGGGTGGACAGAGGGCGGGGATGGTGAAACTGACTGCCAGGTAAGGATGTGAATGGGGATTGGTCGTTGTCTCTACTAGGCAGCCTTGACTGCCAATCACGAGAAGGTGCATTTTTAGAAACACACACAACACGGTCCCGTCTCGAGTGGCTCTACAAGCCACTTGCAGCTGGACACACGTTGCCACCCTCCGTCATCGTGTGTCTGACTATGGTGAGCGTGTTTGGCTGCATGGTGCTGACGTGGATGGTGAGTACGCACACGTTGTCATTTCGCAGGAAGACACCACGATATTCCAGACCTCGGGACAATTCAGACCGCAAGTTTCCGTCATTTTTGTTGTTGTTGACAACAGATAGATTCTTAGAAGAAAAAAATGAAAATAGAAACGCGGCAACTAACAGAAGTCATTCAAAGAGAACAGCGTGAACAAGAGAGAGCACGTTTCAGTTATCACAATTTTCATCATAGGTACACTTCAACTATGACAGACAAAATGAGAAAAAAATTCCAGAAAATCACATTGTAGGATTTTTTATGAATTTATTTGCAAATTGTGGTGGAAAATAAGTACAGTGCCTTGCGAAAGTATTCGGCCCCCTTGAACTTTGCGACCTTTTGCCACATTTCAGGCTTCAAACATAAAGATATAAAACTGTATTTTTTTGTGAAGAATCAACAACAAGTGGGACACAATCATGAAGTGGAACGACATTTATTGGATATTTCAAACTTTTTTAACAAATCAAAAACTGAAAAATTGGGCGTTTTCTGGATATTCTTTCTCATTTTGTTTGTCATAGTTGAAGTGTACCTATGATGAAAATTACAGGCCTCTCTGATCTTTTTAAGTGGGAGAACTTGCACAATTGGTGGCTGACTAAATACTTTTTTGCCCCACTGTATAAAGAGCTATCTTACAGTGGACTAACAAACAAGTTCTACGGTCACCACAACCATACCGTCTATAAGACCACATGACGGGACACACTGTGGCTATTGTGTGCGGGTGTGTCTCTGGGGCGATAATGAAAAAAAGTTTGAGATAAGGTAAATGGTTTAAGACGATTATAATGGTTCTACTATAGTGGCCAGTCTCGACACAAGCCTGGCAACACTGTTAGATGCCTCACGTACTCTGAACCCTCGCTCTCTTTCTCTCTGTATCCATCCTCCTCTTTCTTCGGGCCTTGCACTCTTTGACCCCCAGGGCCAGAAAGACATGCTGTTGGAGAGGACAAGAGGAAGATGAAGGAGGGACACGCAGCATGGTGAGTTGCACACAGGCCAGACACACTCGTGATAAGATGGTCACAGGAATAGAAGGAGAGAGAAAGAGGGGGGTAAGGGAACAGGCTGTTGGCAGAGAGGGATGGATAAGGGAGTGGGCAGAGGGAGATGGAGAGAAAGAAATGGGCTCTGTGGATTAAGCAGGGTTTGGAGTTGTGGGTGAAACGAAGGCGACTGACAGCTGAAGTGAAATGTAGCTGTAGTTTGGCACTGCTCGATTAGTTAACACGCTTAGCTGAGTCAGTCAGTATGGAGAGTGTTTGGTTTGGTTGGTGATGAAACAGTGATTTTCTACTGTAGTATGCTGTACCACGGGGGGGGGGGGGGGGGTCCTATTAAGGAATCCAGTCTTGAGTTTGCATGTGGTGCATTGACCCAAAATGTGTCAATAATGAAGCAAGGGAGGTTTTTTTAAAAAATATAAATTGACATTTACAAAAAAATACAGTTATTCCATGTTTAGATTTCTATCAGAGCAGACTTCATCAGTGTCATGATGCTGTTTTTTAAAAATTTATTTTTTATTTAACCATTATTTAACTAGGCAAGTCAGTTAAGAACAAATTCTTATTTACAATGACGGCCTACAAAAGGCAAAATGCCTCCTGCCCCCTGCCTTAAATCCAATATGAATATAGGACAAAACACACATCACAACAAGAGAGACAACACAACAAAACATATAGATTAGACTACAGTACAGCCTCCACCAGACTCTAGCCATATTGCTACTGAACTAGATATGATTCAAATGTCTTGAAATCCTCCATTGAAGTTATCAGCTCTATATATTTTCAGGTTTATGCCAAGTGCCATGTAGTCCTTATATACAGTGCATTCAGAAAGTTTTCAGACCCCTTGGCTTTTTCCACATTTTGTTACATTACAGCCTTATTCTAAAATTTATGAAATCGTTTTTTCCCCTCATCAATCTACACATAATACCCCATAATGAAAAAGCAAAAACAGGTTTTTATAAATGTTTGCAAATTTATTTATAAAAAAAACAACTGAAATATCACATTTACATAAGTCTTCAGACCCTTTCCTCAGTACTTTGTTGAAGCACCTTTGTCAGTGATTGCAGCTTCGAGTCTTCTTGGGTATGATGCTACAAGCTTGGCACACCTGTACAGTATTTGGGGAGTCTCTCCCATTCTTCTCTGCAGATCCTCTCAAGCTCTGTCAGGTTATATGGGGAGCGTCACTGTACATTTATTTTCAGCTCTCCAGAGATGTTTGATTGGGTTCAAGTCCGGGCTCTGGCTGGGCCACTCAAGGACATTCAGAGACTTGTCCCGAAGCAACACCAGCGTTGTCTTGGCTGTGTGCTTAGGGTCGTTGTCCTGTTGGAAGGTGAACCTTTGCCCCAGCCTTAGGTCCTGAGCACTCTGGAGTAGGTTTTCATCAAGGAGCTCTCCGTACTTTGCTCCGTTCATCTTTCCCCCGATCCAGAGTAGTCTCCCTGTCCTTTCCACTGAAAAACATCCACCCAGCATGATGCTGCCACCACCATGCTTCACCGTTGGGATGGTGCCAGGTTTCCTCCTCTTTGGCATTCAGGCCAAAGAGTTCAATCTTGGGAATCTTGTTTATCATGGTCTGAGAGTCTTTAGGGGGCTTTTGTCAAACTCCAAGTGGGCTGTCATGTGCCTTTTACTGAGGAGTGGCTTCTGTCTGGCCATTCTACTCTTGCTCAGTTTGGACGGGCGGCCAGCTCCAGGAAGAGTCGTGGTGGTTCCAAACTTCATGAAGGCCACTGTGTTCTTTGAGACCTTTCAATGCTGCAGAAATGTTTGGCTACCCTTCCCCAGATCTGTGCCTCGACACAATCCTGTCTCGGAGCTCTACAGTGGTTCCTTCGACCTCATGGCTTTGTTTTTGCTCTGACATGCGCTGTCAACTGTGTGACCTTATATAGACAGGTGTGTGTGCCTTTCCAAAACATGTCCAATCAATTGGATTTACCACAGGTGGAACTCCAATGAAGTTGTAGAAACATCTCAAGGATGATCAATGGAAACAGGATGCATCTGGCCTCAATTTCGAGTCTCACAGCAAGGGGTCTGAATACTTATGTAAACAAGCTATTTCTGTTATTTATTTTGAATACATTTGCAAACGTTTCTAAACACATGTTTTTGCTTTGTCATTTTGGGGTATTGTGTGTAGATTGATGAGGAAAATGTTTTATTTCATCCATTTTGGAATAAGGTTGTAACATAACAAAATGTGGAAAAGGTTAAGGGGTCTGAATAGTTTCAAAATACACAAATAAGATGTTATTCAATATTCTGAAATCCATGTATTTATTCATATTAAATACAGTATTTGAATTTCCTGAATGTCTGAGCCATACATATCTACGTCAATGGAGGCTGCTGATGGGAGGACGGATCATAATAACGTCTGGAATGGAGTGAGTGTAATGGCATAAAACATGTTGAAGATCTGGTTTCCATGTCGTTGATGCCATTCCACTCACTCCTGTCCAGCCGTTATTATGAGCCGTCCTCCCCTCCGCAGCCTCCACTGACTTGAGTGCATGGTGGAATCTCTGACTCAGTGTGGCCTGGCTGAGTGTCGCCAGTATCTTGAAGTGGTCACTTGACATTCAAACATCTCAGAGAATGCAGCTCACAGCTAGAATGCAATACACCACGCAGAGGTAAAAATACCTCTTCTGTGAGGAAGACGTTGGAAAGTTTGTTGTTGTCATTTCTACGGTAAGGCTTCAGACATCAAGCTAGCTACTCCAGTTATATAAAGTATCTGAATATGCACAACATTGACTGAGAAAACTGGTGCATCAAAAACAATCTGGATAAATGTGTAAAATGGAGGAAATCCTATTTTTTCCGATTTTTTTCGATTTTTTTCCGATTTTTTTCCTTTTTTTTTCCGATTTTTTTCCGATTTTTTTCCGATTTTTTCCGATTTTTTCCGATGTTTTTTCCGATGTTTTTTCCGATTTTTTCGAATTTTTTTCGGATTTTTTTCGGATTTTTTCCGATTTTTTTCCGATTTTTTCCGATTTTTTTCCGATTTTTTTAAACATTTTTTTCCGATTTTTTTCGGATTTTTTCGGATTTTTTCCGATTTTTTCCGATTTTTTTCCGATTTTTTTCCCGTTTTTTTCAGATTTTTTCAGATTTTTTTCGATTTTTTCCGATTTTTTTCCTGATTTTTTCCGAATTTTTATCCGATTTTTTTCGGATTTTTTTTGCCGATTTTTTCCGATTTTTTCCGATTTTTTTTCCGATTTTTTTCCGATTTTTTCCGATTTTTTTCCGATTTTTTCCGATTTTTTTCCGATTTTTTTTCCGATCATTTCCCATTTTTTTTCCCATTTTTTTCCCATTTTTTTCCGATTTTTTCCGATTTTTTTCGATTTTTTCCGATTTTTTTCCTGATTTTTTTTTTCCTGAAGTTTGTTGTTGTCATTTCTACGGTAAGGCTTCAGACATCAAGCTAGCTACTCCAGTTATATAAAGTATCTGAATATGCACAACATTGACTGAGAAAACTGGTGCATCAAAAACAATCTGGATAAATGTGTAAAATGGAGGAAATCCTATTTTTTCCGATTTTTTTCGATTTTTTTCCGATTTTTTTCCGATTTTTTTTCCGATTTTTTTCCGATTTTTTTCCGATTTTTTCCAATTTTTTTCCGATTTTTTTTCCGATTTTTTCCGATTTTTTCCGATGTTTTTTCCGATGTTTTTTCCGATTTTTTCGAATTTTTTTCGGATTTTTTTCGGATTTTTTCCGATTTTTTTCCGATTTTTTCCGATTTTTTTCCGATTTTTTTCCGATTTTTTCCGATTTTTTTCAGATTTTTTTAAACATTTTTTTCCGATTTTTTTCGATTTTTTTCCGATTTTTTCCGATTTTTTTCCGATTTTTTTAAACATTTTTTTCCGATTTTTTTCGGATTTTTTCCGATTTTTTTCCCGTTTTTTTCAGATTTTTTCAGATTTTTTTCGATTTTTTCCGATTTTTTTCCTGATTTTTTCCGAATTTTTATCCGATTTTTTTCGGATTTTTTTTACCAATTTTTTCCGATTTTTTCCGATTTTTTTTCCGATTTTTTTCCGATTTTTTCCGATTTTTTTCCGATTTTTTCCGATTTTTTTCCGATTTTTTTTCCGATCATTTCCCATTTTTTTTCCCATTTTTTTCCCATTTTTTTCCGATTTTTTCCGATTTTTTTCGATTTTTTCCGATTTTTTTCCTGATTTTTTCCGAATTTTTATCCGATTTTTTTCGGATTTTTTTTGCCGATTTTTTCCGATTTTTTCCGATTTTTTTTCCGATTTTTTTCCAATTTCTTCCGATTTTTTTCCGATTGTTTCCGATTTCTTTCAGATTTTTTCCGATTTTTTCAGATTTTTCCGATTTTTTTCCGATTTTTTCCGATTTTTTTCCGATTGACTGAGAAAACTGGTGCATCAAAAACAATCTGGATAAATGTGTAAACTGGTCAACTTGTTAAAATGGAGGAAATCCTAATTTAATAAGGGAACATATTGGAGAATCTTCTCTTTAATGAAGTCGTCACTTTACCGAGAAACATACATCAAAATATAGAGCAGTCAGGACAGACATTCCCATACCATCAGACAGACTAAACTGACTAATTCATTGATTGGTGTCTATAGTGGTTCAATGTGTACAATTCCACATGGAACAGAGCTGGGCTACCAGTTGTAGAAATAGGAATATGATGAAACCGCCCCACCTGATCTAACACTAATCTAAGTTCTTCATTTTCACCCTGACGGTTGAGGTTAATATTATTTAAAACAATATTTTTTTATTGTCACATACACCAGATAGGTGCAGTGAAATGTGTTGTTTTACAGGGTCAGTCATAGTGGTACAGTGCCCCTGGAGTAAATTTGGGTTAAGTGCCTTGCTCAAGGGCAAATCGATAGATTTTTCACCTTGTCGGCTCGGATATTCTAACCGGCAACCTTTCGGTTACGGACCCAACACTCTAACCGCTAGTAACAGAAAGGTCGAGTAAGCTGATCCTAGATCTGTGAACAACTTCTAGCCAGAGTGTGATTGTAACTGAGTAACTGAGTGAGGACAGGATCTTGTGTGACATTTTAAAGCTTCCCCTGGGTTGTGGAGATGCCAGCTGCTTTAAGAATTATCGTTAATATTTAATGATGATAGGGGATCTGGTTACTGTACCTACTGCTGACATTCACTCACTTAGTCCCTCAGGGAATTTGTGACTATGTGACCAAATTAAACACATAATAAAAAATGCAGGGGACTGCAAATTTGACCAATCACTGCAGAATTACAGCAGAAAATCGAACCAGTACAGTAAACTTGTCTATGGCAACCCACGTGTAACGCCCCTCATCTACTCATCTACGTTTCTTGTCTGAGTAGGCGTAGTTAGCACTCGATTTCCAATTTAGTGGCCTGGCGGTAAAACGCCAAAAACAGAACAACAGCGAAACGTGGAAAACAAATCACGAAGGGCAAACTTATTTGATGAACAGGCATTACAGCAGCCATTCACATCAGAAACAAATGGGAGTGTCACTATTCTTCATTCTCAGATTTGTCTGTAGTATTTTAGTTAGGGACGACATTCGTCGCCTCTACTTGATTACTATCGGCAAACTCTGCCTTCGCTGCTTACCTAGTTTCTCATCCCCGGAGGGAACATTGGTTCTGCCATTAAGGCAGAGCTGCCCTCTGAACAAGATTGAATAAGGAAAACTCCACTGATTGAAATTGCATCTCAGACAGTTTGAATCGAACAAGGACACACATAATGAGACGTATTCCTCAGCACACCTAGAGCTACATAGTGCATTTTCTGTCACTTCCCTCCTGATTCTCACGTTTACTGTGCCTTGCCTTTTTTTCATATTCCTCTACCCTGAGTTCTCTCAGGTCTCATCAATTCCATGTCCTTCCCTTCCTTCTCTCTTTTCCAATTTCCTCTCTCCACCTTCCGCCATGTTTTGGCTGTCAAGAAACAATATTTGTGATTTTCTACACTAACAGCCCAGCAACATGCAGGGTCTCACCCTCCAATCATGTCTTGCCAAGTCCCCGCTCTCCACCAATCAAAATGTGCCGAATCCATTCTCTTTTCCAATCCCAAGCTGAGGACTGCACTGCAGATGCAGAGAGTGGACACGGTGACAATGTTCTGTTCATCACCTTGTTAGGCAGGTAAAGAATGTTCTGTCTGGTCAGACATCTTTCCTCCTACTGCAGTATGGTTATAGAGGGGGATAAAGGGTGATGGGATCTTACACAAGAGCTTACGTTGGCTGAGGCGGCACTAGCAACGGGTAGGAACACCTATCGGAGATTATGACAGGGACAGAGAGATATGTGGGTTTATTTGTCAAATGTTCATGTTCATGGTCTTAGTTATCATTCCTCATTGAACAGAGCTCTATTCTATTCATATATCTCATGTGTTATTAATATCAGTCAGCCATGATGATGGGGAGGGCAGGCAGGTAATGAATGACATGTGGTTTTCTTTGTGAAATGGTGATGATGCTATTATTGTACAAAAGTTTAGGCAGGGATTCCATCTGAGCACGTTAGTCCTCAATGCAGCTTTTTAAAGGCAATGTTACCAAGTTCGCAGAGATAGCATTCAAGGTAAACGTTGCAGATGTAGGCTCAATTTGAAATTACCTTTAAATGTCCCGGCCTTAGTATTTAAATACACTAAAGGGTATTTCAATAGATCACTCAATCAAACAATAAACCCAGGACTGAATTCTGTTTCCAAAACCAAGCCTGGGGTGACAAGGTCTAAGTGCTTCACCATTCAATAGGAAGTAGAGTATATAAAGAAAAATGTGTGGGACCCACCATAGAAACCTAATAATTCACTAGAGTGGATTTGGCATCCTAAAAAAAAAAATCTGCCATATTGGTCAGGGAAATGTTCATTCTAGGAATTGATCAAATATGGTAAAACCTTGGATTCACCCACATCCACCCGAGCCTGAGGGCCAGTCATTCAGATTCTGCTTGAGCTGTTTAGTCGCAGGGTCTCCCGCTGTACTTCTTACCGATACAAAGGAGAATATCCGTTACAACAATGTTTCCCAAAATTGGTCTCCAGGTCCAAAGGGGTGCAAGCCTTTAGTTGAATCAGGTGTGTTTCGGGCAAAAAGGAAAATGGGCACACCTTTGGACCCAGGACCGATATTGGGAAACATTGCGTGAATGTATGACAACAACAGAGTAGTTGATTTCAGTAGAAACAGATCTGGGAACACAAGCTATCCCCCTAAAAGGGAGAAGTCATGACCGAATCCACATCTGGCCAAACCCACCTGGGCTGTTTGTTCCTATGACTGAGGATTTGACTAAAGTAGAAACAGATCTGGCAACCAAAGCAACATTTTTTTTTAACTATTCCAGTAAGTGATGAGATGTGATAAACCACCTCTCAGTATAGCCTCTCAGGGAAAATGATCAGTGATTTATTGGCATGATTTGATAGTGTGTTGCAGCATTGGTTAATTAATCACGTTTTCTATGGGTTCTAGCTACTCTGGCTAACCAGGAGAGGTGTGTGTGTGTGTGTGTGTGTGTGTGTGTGTGTGTGTGTGTGTGTGTGTGTGTGTGTGTGTGTGTGTGTGTGTGTGTATGTGTGTGTGTGTGTGTGTGTGTGTGTGTGTGTGTGTGCGGTCAGTTTGTAGTATCTGCAAAGAAGGCCATTCAAATACGTTCATTTGTAAACTCCTAAGCAGAAGATGAAAGGGTTATGCTCAAACGTTTGAAGCAATGGCTTAGAAAACACTACACTCATTTGAACTATAATATGTGGCCTGCATGTCTTTCATCTGATGAAGGTTCAACTAAAATGTGGAATTTTAATGTACATCTTCATCATTTCTTTATACTTTAACTCCTGCTAAACCAAAAATCTGAACAGAGCATTTAAAAATGTTTTTGTTCTTGTTGGTAATAGCAACCGCTGTAAATTCACCATTTTATAGCCGTTTGATTAGACCTTAGTCTGGACACTCTGCTCTGATTGGAGGATGAAAAAGAGCCACTTCCTAGATGCATCAGTGTTTGGTTACGTCATAAAGCAGAACCAGAGAGAACCCGGCTGTGTGAGTGTGTCTGCATGCGTCCAGATGTTCACTCAGATCAGGCCAGGACTGTGTGTCAGATACAGCCCTCCCCAGGACCACTAATCCATTGACCATGCTAGTAGCACACAGTGTGAAATGAATCATCCAATGTGTGTATATATGATCATCACATACTGTCCCTGCTACTGCTAATATGTATCAGTAAAAGTCATCAACAAATGTGTATATGTGTGGTCATTATTAATTAGGACTGTGCTGTTCCATTTTCAAACATTTGAGCCTTGAGCTGAACTTTACATTTACCAGAGAAAGTAGAAAACCCACTGTAGTTTGATTCTATTATGACCACCAATGTGACGTATTTGTTTAAATCATATTCTACTTTGGGCTGATGTTGGATGTATGGGTGTGGCTACTAGGTTAGCTTAGCACTCAGCATCACCTCAGTACACTCACGGAGCATGTCCTCCGTCTATCACCTTGTTGCAGTTGTTTTAGAGACACAAATTCCCTCTGACTCATTTACACACACACTACACTGAGTGTACAAAACATTAGGAACACCTTCCTAATATTGAGTTGCACTGCCTTTTGCCCTCAGAACAGCCTCAATTCGTCGGGGCGTGGACTCTACAAGGTGTCAAAAGCGTTCCACGGGGATGCTGGCCCATTTTGACTCCATTGCTTCCCACAGTTGTGTCAAGTTGGCTGGATATCCTTTGGGTGGTGGACCCTTCTTGATACACGCAGAAAACCGTCGAGCTTAAAAAACCCAGCAGCGTTGCCGTTCTTGACACACCCAAACCGGTGCGACTGGCATCTACTACCATACCTCATTCAAAGGCACTTAGTTGTTGTTTCCTCCCTTTCATCTACACCGATTGAAATGGATTTAACAGGTGACATCAATAAGGGATAATAGCTTTCAGCTAGATTCAGCTGGTCAGTCTGTCATGGAAAGAGCAGGTGTTCTTAATGTTTCATACATACTGCATTGTTTCAGTTTTTCACTTTCAGTTTATTTGTAGTAAATGTGCAGACATATCTGAATTACATTGCTTATAATTACATTTGGACTTTTACGCAGGAGAAAAACAGTGCAGAAAATACATGAACACATACATTTAAAAAAGGCAAACATCTAGCTTGATTTGTAGGATACGATCAAGGGTTTAATGGTTCTAGGGTTTGTACTAGTCACATTCTACAAAATCATGAATTTTGATTCCCCATTACAAGAACATTTAAGACAGGAACTGGAAAACCTATTTTTTTTAAACAGCAAAAATATCTATCCAATTTAAAAACTGATCAACTTCAGTGTTGACGTCCAAATTCGTGTTACTGCTGTAATTCTTCTGCTGTTGTACAGTCTGATTGCAGTCTGCAGGAATAACGGTTGGAGTAGGTCTGTCCTAGCAGGTGGAGCTGTTTCGCACTACGGTGTCCATTATCTCAGTGGATTCATCATGTCACTTACTCACTCACACACACACACACACACACACACACACACACACACACACACATTGCACACATTGCACACTAGTAAC
The DNA here is from genome assembly GCF_045791955.1 of Oncorhynchus clarkii lewisi. Taxonomy (NCBI): domain Eukaryota; kingdom Metazoa; phylum Chordata; class Actinopteri; order Salmoniformes; family Salmonidae; genus Oncorhynchus; species Oncorhynchus clarkii. The sequence continues at coordinate 35,119,319 of NC_092149.1, forward strand.
ACATTAATACATGTGTAGAGAGGGACAGGGGAATTTGAAAAGCCCCTGACTTTACCCAGGGGCAAGGCTTTACTCAAGGGTAAGGCTGATACTGTGTGTGTGTGTGTGTGTGTGTGTGTGTGTGTGTGTGTGTGTGTGTGTGTGTGTGTGTGTGTGTGTGTGTGTGTGTGTGTGTGTGTGTGTGTGTGTGTGTGTGTGTGTGTGTGTGTGTATGTTTGTGCATGTGCGTGCGTGAGTGTTTGTGATATCCTGTCTTCTGGCATGTGTTGGCATGTGTAACCTTCAGTGAGTATCCTTCCTCTAAGCATTATGGGATGGGGAATTCAGATTCTCATGGCAAGCACGGCTGTCGGTCGCTGGAAACTGCCATCCCTCTTTTATCCCTGTTCTCCATTCACGCAAACACAGTCAATATGAGAGAGAAAATGTGTGTGTTTGTGTGTGTGTGTGTGTGTGTGTGTGTGTGTGTGTGTGTGTGTTTGTGTGTGTTTGTGTGTGCGTGTGTGTGAGAGACACAAATAGCTGAGCAGATAAAAGACGAGTGCAATTGACGAACTTCTTCTAAAAATAGACTCCATGAGTTTACTCACAAGAAGAGCGTGAGGGCTGGAGGGTGAGTAGACAGAGGAAGGGAACAGGAGGGAGTGGAGAGGAGACTGTGGAGGAGAGGGGAGGGATCAAAAGTGCCGCAAAGTTGCCACATAGGTCTTTTTTCAGTCCAGCACAAGTAGTGTCATTTCTACCTCGTCAACACTTCTCCCCCCACTCCAGGTGTATGCATATTCATGCTGAAGAAAGCTATGGTACATATCTGTATTATCTGATGAATTCCAAGTACTAATCAAAACTATCCTGCTACTTGTAATACAGAGGTCACAGGTTTCCAGTCTATATTTGTACGGCTGGTAAATCAGATGCAGAAGCTGGAACATTTCAGCGCCAATTATTACCCACTCATTCTCAGAGAGGGAACAGTATGTGTGTGTGCATGTGCGTGTGTTTGTGTGCTTGCGTGTATGTGTGTGCTTGAGTGTCCGTGTATTTGCGTGTGTGTGCTTGCGTGTTTGTGTGTGTATGTGTGATTGTGTGCACCCGTGTGTGTGTGTTTGTGGTGTGCAGCACACATCAGCCTCTTTCTGTCACAACTGCCCTGGAAAAGAGCACATACACACACCCTCATGGGACGTGGCAGACAGTCAGACACCCAACGGTACATAGGCAGTTACATATGGCAGAGGAGTGTGTCTGACAGTCGAGGCTGGCAGTGGAGTGGTGCAGTAGAATGAGGTGCAGCAGCAGACTGACTGTGAGACTCTTGAGTATGGTAGCTCGATGTGGTGACCAGGTGCAGCGATAATGATGATATAGCAGAGGGGAAAGGAAGGGAAGAGAGACCTTAGCGTAGCGCTAGGCTTGCACTCTGTCATACTGACTCATTGGGCACAGCAGAACTACAGGCCTCTCCCTCACTCTCCCATCAGCCCCTCTCACACACCAGGCGCTGATACTCACTCTGTCACACTGAACAGAATGGGGCAAGGGAGAGACACAGCCGTAGCGTTATTGCTTCTGCTGGGGCTACGGCACTGATGCTACGTACCGGTGCTACTGCTGACGTACGTGGGTTTTTGTGCCCTAGGAACCAGAGGTGGGACCAAGTCATTGTTTTACAAGTCACCAGTAAGTCTCAAGTCTTAGCACTCAAGTCCCAAGTCAAGTCTCAAGTCAAGACCGTCAACTATCAAGTCAAGGCTCAAGTAGCCTTTGAGTTTCGAGTCCTAAACAAGTCATAATGCTTTCTTCACCAAATGTAATACCATTTCATATTTTTAACAAGAGTAATACTTAGTATATTACATTTACGCAAATCATGAATGCTTTTAAAAATATCTATATATTTATTACTTTCCAAATAAACATTATATTTCCATGGAAATACATGGGTAGCCATGAAAAAGACCCCCCCCCCCCCCCCCCCAATAGTGATCGACTATCGAGGATCGCTATGGGGCGCACACACACACACTCTCTGTGTGGTTACAGTAGGCTAACGTATGTCAATGGTTTTAGGAACAGCAGTAACATCAGGCAGGACTTAGGCTACCAACTGCCTAGCCAGTTGTAGCTCAATCTTGCAATGATCACGTTCCCGCACTGACTGACTGTGTGGAGGCTCATTGATTTAACATTACGTTAGCCTACATGCTACACTAGTAAAGTTATATATTATATAGCTGCCAGCTATATTAGCCACGACTTACCGTTCTTTATGCAGCTTCAAATGTCAAACAAAATTGGAATTTGTTGCGCCTCCGTCTGTAATTTTCTTCCTGCATGTTCTGCAAGTTGCAATTCGTTTTTATATCCGAAAATAATAATTTTGGGTATCATCTTTCCAAGGGCTCCTGAATTCACTCGCCAACGTTCCTCTGCACTGCCAGGCACAACTTTTTCTCAGCTGGCACAATTTGATTGGCTGCTGTCCGATTCAAACTGTAATCTGTTAAATGAAGAGTTAATGCGCTGCACACTTTTTTTAATAGCATAATTTTTAACATTTGGGCTTGGGGGAGGGTATCAAGTCAGGTCGAGTCATAGGGCTCACGTCCAAGTCAAGTCATGAGTCATTGGTGTTAAAGTCAAAGTCGAGTTGCAAGTCATCATATTTGTGACTCGAGTCTGACTCAAGTCCAAATCATGTGACTCGAGTCCACACCTCTGCTAGGAACACAGTCTGGTGTTAATGAGACAGAATTAGAGTGAACCTGGGATTAAAATTCCTTAATTCAGAGTTTGTATGTAATACTGTAGGACCTAGTTAATCATAGAGAGATAAGTAAAAGAGACATAGGGAGCACAGGAGGTTGGAGGCACCTTAATTGGGGAGGACGGTCTTGTGTTTATGGCTGGAGTGGAATAAGTAGAATGGTATCAAACCATGGTTTTCATGTGTTTGATGCCAATCCATTTGCTCCGTTCCAGCCATTTTCATGAGCCATCCTCCCCTCAGCAGCCTTGTGACAGAGAGAGGTTGTAACAGTTTTCGTCGTCTGAAGAAGAGGAATCGGACCAAAGCGCAGCGTGGTAAGTGTTCATGCTTTTTATTGAAACTGAACCCTAACAAAAATAACAAAGAGAATAACCGAAACTGAAACAGTCCTGTAAAGGTGCAAAAGACTAAACAGAAAATAACTACCCACAAAAACCATGTGGGAAAAAGCTACCTAAGTATGGTTCCCAATCAGAGACAACAATAGACAGCTGTCCCTGATTGAGAACCATACCTGGCCAAAACAAAGAAATACAAAAACATAGAAAAAAGAACATAGAATGCCCACCCAAATCACACCCTGACCAAACCCAAATAGAGACATAAAAAGCTCTCTAAGGTTACAGAGGTACAGTGGAGCTGGAGCAGCTGGAATCTGTTTAAAGGTCATGAACAGTCAAAATCATGTTTTTCATTACATTTGATGATATTTGGGTTAAACCAGATCAAAGTATGATGACCAAGGTATGAGCAATGACTATTGCTTTTAAACTGATAAAGTTTAAATCATAAAGTTACTGGTCCCCTCCCCCATGTCAAACACTTGGAATAGGGAGGTGGGATTATTAAAGGGATAGGATTACATCACCCTAACTCTCATTTTAATGCAACAATGGTAACATGAGATTCTCTTACCTAATTTAAATAAGTACCGCCTTGTAACCAACATCGGATAAGATGTGTTTGCGGAGGGGCGTGGTTTATATAGCTAGATAGCTACTCTACTGGTGCCAAAATATGACTGTATGGTTTCAGCAAATATAATTACAAGATCACACTATTCATCTATGGCAGAAATACGTATGTCTCCCCTTTCATCTACAGTTGAAGTCGGAAGTTTACATACACCTTAGCGAAATACATTTAAAAATCTGTCACGGTCGTCTGAAGAAGTGGACCAAAGCGCAGCGTGGTAAGCGTACATTTTATTTTATTTTAACTTCTTATGGCTGCAGGGGCAGTATTGAGTAGCTTGGATGAAAAGGTGTCCAGAGTAAACTGCCTGCTCCTCAGTCCCAGTTGCTAATATATGCATAGTATTATTAGTATTGGATAGAAAACACTCTGAAGATTCTAAAACTGTTTGAATGATGTCGGTGAGTATAACAGAACTCATATGGCAGGCAAAAACCTGAGAAGAAATCCAAACATGAAGTGGGAAATCTGAGGTTGGTCGATTTTCAACTCAGCCCCTATTGAATACACAGTTGGATATTGGTTATGTTGCACTTCCTAATGCGTCCACTAGATGTCAACTGTCTTTAGAAACTTGTTTGAGGATTCTACTGTGAAGGGGGAGAGAATGAGAGAAGATTGAGTCAGAGGTCTGGCAGCAGTCACGCGCTGGTCACGCGTTTCACATGAGAGGTAGCTCACGCTCCTTTGCTTTTCTGAAGACAAAGGAATTCTCCGGTTGGAATATTATTGAAGTTTTACGTTAAAAACATCCTAAAGATTGATTCCATACATCGTTTGACATGTTTCTACGAACAGTAATGGAACGTTTTGACATTTCGTCTGCAACTAGGGAACGCACTTTGTGACTTTGGATTTGTTTACCAAACGTGCTAACAAAAGTAGCTCTTTGGACATAAATGATGGACATTATCGAACAAATCAAACATTTATTGTGGAACTGGGATTCCTGGGAGTGCATTCTGCTGAAGATCATCAAAGGTAAGTGAATATTTATATTATTATTTCTGATTTCTGTTGACTCCAACATGGCTGATATATCTATTTATTTTCTGAGCGCCGTTCTCAGATTATTGCATGGTTTGCTTTTTCCGTAAAGTTTTTCTGAAATCTGACACAGCGGTTGCATTAAAGAGAAGTGTATCTATATTTCCATGTCTTACACTTGTATTTTCATCTACATTTATAATGAGTATTTCTGTAAAATGATGTGGCTCTCTGCTATATCACCGGATGTTTTTGGGACTAGTGAACATAACGCGCCAATGTATACTGAGATATTTTGATATTGATATGCACTTTATCGAACAAAACATACATGTATTGTATAACATGAAGTCCTATGAGTGTCATCTGATGAAGATCATCAAATATTAGTGATTCATTTTATCTCTATTTGTGCTTTTTGTGACTCCTCTCTTTGGCTGAAAAAAATGGCAGAATTTTTCTGTGACTTGGCGGTGACCTAACATAATCGTTTGTGGTGCTTCCGCTGTAAAGCCTATTTGAAATCGGACACTTTGGTGGGATTAACAACAATATTACCTTTAAAATGGTATAAGATACATGTATGTTTGAGGAATTTTAATTATGAGATTTCTGTTGTTTGAATTTGGTGCTCTGCACTTTCACTGGCTGTTGTCATATCAATCCCGTTAACGGGATTGCAGCCCTAAGAAGTGTTAAATGAATGTCGCCAACAAAATAAGGAAACGACCGTGAAGCTTAACTTGGGCTATAATGCCACTAACAAAGTCAACTTCCCACAATAACAAAATGGGAAAAAAAGGCTGCCTAAGTATGATTCCTAATCAGAGACAATGATAGACAGCTGTCCCTGATTGAGAACCATACCCGGCCAAAACATAGAAACACAAAACATAGAAACAGAACACAAGTCACACCCTGACCAAACCGAATAGAGACTTAAAAAGGCTCTATAAGGTCAGGGTGTGACAAAAATCAGTTTTTCACAATTCCTGACATTTAATCCTCGTAAAAATTATCTGTTTTAGGTCAGTTAGGATCACCACTTTATTTTAAGAATGTGAAATACCAGAATAATAGTAGAGAGAATGATTTATTTCAGTTTTTTTTCTTTCATCACATTCCCAGTCGGTCAGAAGTTTACATACACTCAATCAGTATTTGGTGGCATTGCCTTTAAATTGTTTAATTTGGGTTAAGCTTCCCACAATAAGTTGGGTGAATTATGGCCCATTCCTCCTGACAGAGCTGGTGTAACTGACTCAGGTTTGTAAGGCCTCCTTGCTCGCACACGCTTTTTCAGTTCTGCCCACAAATTTTCTATGGGATTGAGGTCAAGGCTTTGTGATGGCCACTCCAATACCGTGACTTTGTTGTCCTTAAGCCATTTTACCACAAGTGTGGAAGTATGCTTGGGGTTATTGTCCATTTGGAAGTCTCATTTGCGACCAAGCTTTAAATTCCTGACTGATGTCTTGAGATGTTGCTTCAATATATCCACATCATTTTCCTCCCTCATGATGGCATCTATTTTGTGAAGTGCACCAGTCCCTCATGCAGCAAAGCACCCCCACAACATGATGCTGCCACCCCCGTGCTTCACGGCTGGGATGGTGTTCTTCGGCTTGCGAGCCTCCCCCGTTTTCCTCCAAACATAACCATGGTCATTATGGCAAAACAGTTCTATTTTTGTTTCATCAGACTAAAGGACATTTCTCCAAAAAGTCAGATCTTTGTCCCCATGTGCAGTTGCAAACCGTAGTCTGGCTTTTTTATGGCAGTTTTGGAGCAGTGGCTTCTTCTTTGCTGAGCGGCATTTCAGGCTATGTTGATATAGGACTAATTTTACTGTGGATATAGATACTTTTGTCCCTGTTTCCTCCAGCATCTTCACAGGGTCCTTTGCTGTTGTTCTGGGTTTGATTTGCACTTTTCACACCAAAGTGTGTTCATCTCTAGGAGACAGAACGTGCTTTCTTCCGGAGCGGTATGACGGCTGCGTGGTCCCATGGTGTTTATACTTGCGTACTATTGTTTGTACAGTTGAACGTGGTACCTTCAGGCATTTGGTAATTGCTCCCAAGGGTGAACCAGACTTGTGAAGGTCTACAATTATTTTTCTGAGGTCTTGGCTGATTTCTTCTGATTTTCCCATGATGTCAAGCAAAGAGGCACTGAGTTTGAAGGTAGGCCTTGAAATACATCCACAGGTACACCTCCAGTTGACTCAAATTATGTCAATTAGCCTATCAGAAGCTTCTAAAGCCATGACATCCTTTTCTGGAATTTTCCAAGCTGTTTAAAGGCACAGTCAACTTAGTGTATGTAAAATTCTGACCCACTGGAATTGTGATACAGTGAATTATAAATGAAATAATCTGTCTGTAAACAATTGTTGGAAAAATTACTTGTGTCATGTACAAAGTAGATGTCCTAACCGACTTGTCAAAAATATACTTTGTTAACAAGAAATGTGTGGAGTGGTTGAAAAATGAGTTTTAATGACTCCAACCTAAGTGTATGTAAACTTCCGACTTCAACTGTATGTCTGGTGTTAGCTAGGTCTTCGGCCAGGATGGAACGCAAGGGGTTAAAGGTCGTTAATGTCAACACATCCGTCAGTGCTGCCGTGAACCGAATCACAAGAGACATGCCAAACCGGAGAAAAAAAAATACATAATTTATGCAATTTCAATGTTGTTTGAGTTGCTTTGTATATCACCAAATTTGCTTGAGATGATGTTACTGCAGCACTGCTAAATACATCCAAGTTTCTTGACCTAATCATTTCAAAGAGCTATCAGTCAAGGTGAGCTCATACATTTAAGCTGCAGTACCCACCCACTCAGCCTGTCTTTTCAAACTTCCTGGTAAATGTATACCGTTTTCTGTGTATGATGAATTGTGGTGATGATGATGATGATTTTATGTTTTCATGTGACTGTTTTGTTCTGTAAAATGTCCATCCCTGGACGGAAAATAAAACATTGTTCTATTCTATAGCATGTTCTCCAGCACAGTTCAAAACTTTTGATTCTGAAAGCACTTTATGATGAAACATGAAACCATTTTTTTATTAAATACTGTATGTATTTTTAGATGGCATGATTAAATCAGGTAGAAATATTGCAGCACACAATTATTATAATTATTTCACATTGTGCACTATTCACTTTTCCAGATGAGGATTATGGTTTAAGTAACCTGTAAGTGTCAAGCCCTGACCTTAGAGAGCCTTTTTATTTCTCTATTTGGTTAGGTCAGGGTGTGATTTGGGTGGGCATTCTAGTTTTTCTATTTCTTTGTTTGCCGGTATGGTTCCCAATCAGAGGCAGCTGTCTATTGTTGTCTCTGATTGGGGATCATACTTGGGCAGCCTTTTTTCCACCTTTAGTTTGTGGGATCTTGTTTTGTGTAGTTGCTTCCTGCACTGCATGTAGCTTTACGGTTGTTTTTGTATTCTGTTGTTTTTCCGGTGTCATTTAAATAAAAGTAAAATGTACGTCTACCACGCTGCACCTTGGTCCAATCCATCTCTAAACGATCGTGACAGAAGATCCCACCACAAACGGACCAAGCAGCGTGGCCAGGAGAAGCAGACATGGGAGGATATCTTGGATGGTAAGGGATCCTGGACGTGGGAGGAGATCCAGGCCAGAAGGGATTGCCTTCCATGGGAGAAGTCAGAGGCAGCAAGGGAGGAACAATGACGATACAGGGGTTTGCGACCACGAAGGAAGCACGAGAGGCAGGCCCAAAAACATTATGGGGGGGGCACATGGGGTGGTTGGCGGAGCCAGATTTCAGACCAGAGCCAACTCCCCGCACTCGCTTTAAGGAGCGTGTGACCGTTCAGGCACCATGTTATGCGGTGATACGCACTGTCTCCCCAGTGCGCATTCACAGCCCGGTGAGCTCGGTGCCAGCTCCTCGCACAGCCTCCAGTGATGATCCATGGCCCGAAGCCAGTGATGATCCATGGCCCGGATCCTCCAGTGATGATCCATGGACCGGAGCCTCCAGTGATGATCCATGGCCCGGGGCCTCCAGGGATGATCCATGACCCGGAGCCTCCAGTGATGATCCATGGCCCGGAGCCTCCAGTGATGATCCATGGCCCAAAGCCAGTGATGATCCATGGCCCGGAGTCTCCAGTGAGGATTCATGGCCCAAAGCCTCCAGCGACGGTCTGCTGTCCAGAGTCTCCAGCGACGGTTTGCAGTCCAGAGTCTCCAGCGACGGTTTACAGTCCAGCGGTCGGGAGCCTCCAGCGACGGTCTGCGGTCCGGAGCCTCCATCGACGGTCGGCGGTCCGGAGCCTCCAGCGACGGACGGCGGTCCGGAGTCCCCGAGCGACGATCCACGGTCCGGTTCCAAGGAAGCGGAGAGATCAGCGAGCGGAGTGGGGTCTACATCCCGAACCGGAGCCGCCACCGATGCTAGATGCCCACCCGGACCCTTCCCCATGGAGTCAGGTTTTGAGGCCGGAGTCCGCACCTTTGAGGGGGGGTACTGTCACACCCTGACCTTGGAGAGCCTTTTTATTTCTCTATTTGGTTAGGTCAGGGTGTGATTTGGGTGGGCATTCTAGTTTTTCTATTTCTTTGTTTGCCGGTATGGTTCCCAATCAGAGGCAGCTGTCTATTGTTGTCTCTGATTGGGGATCATACTTGGGCAGCCTTTTTTCCACCTTTAGTTTGTGGGATCTTGTTGTGTGTAGTTGCTTTCTGCACTGCATGTAGCTTTACGGTTGTTTTTGTATTCTGTTGTTTTTTCGGTGTCATTTAAATAAAAGTAAAATGTACGCCTACCACGCTGCACCTTGGTCCAATCCATCTCTAAACGATCGTGACAGTAAGAGAAGTGGTTATGTTCTTTTCATGTAGAGAAATATCAATGTGCTGTGTTTTAGAGTGTTTACCATGTCAAGGGGATCACTGGGGACTGGAAATGTAATACGATCTCACCATCCTCTACAAAATGATGGACACTGTGGAGTGTACACTTTGTTGGTAAGAAATTGCAATACTATCTCGCCATTGTTAAGTATTCATTAACTTTTAGCTTTGATTCAAATTGACTTTGCAATACTTATGGTGATATCATTGAGGAATATCAGCAGTAACCTTTTTCAACCTTTTGTCCTGACTCATGCTGTTATTTCAGTTCGCCAGGGCTGCACCTCATGAAAAATTATTTCAAAAATGACCTTACCCGCTGAATGTGAGGGAAAGCAACTCACTCATCTTCAGATAATGTTTTTATCATTTATCTGCAGATAATCGATGTCTGGAGCTCATAAAGCAGTAGTAACAGTATGCAGATCAGGGAGCCAAATGAACGGCTCTTTCAGAGATGCGAGTCGGTTCCAGACGTTCACCAAAAAGAGCCATTCAAAACGAGCCGTTCGTTCGCGAACGACCCATGCTAATGCACATGTTATTAACAGGGTGTGCTGTGATTTTAAAATGTAAGCTATTGTACTCATTTATCAGCTGTTTACAACAACTTCTTCCACATTCACTTACCTTTACATTATAGCTCTCAGGAATTGTTGCAGAGGTGTCAGCTACTCAATAATATACACTTATGTCATATTCCACATTTACTTCTGCATCTCCTATGTTAGGTCAAGTGTCATGGCTGTTATGGCCATTATCATCAGAAGCGCCTATTAAAAGGCAGTTCTCATGTGTGCCTTCTGTGTAAAGTTACAACTTTGTCATACAATCATATATTTATGGGCATGTTTGCAAATGAATAGGTAACACTTTACAATAAAGATACATTAACAAACATGTATTAATGCAGTAGTTCACCTGTATTTTTTAAATGGTATTATTTAACTAGGAAAGTCAGTTAAGAACACATTCTTATTTACAATGAAGGTCTAGGAATAGTGGGTCAACTGCCTTGTTCAGGGGCAGAGCAACAGATTTTTACCTGGTCGGCTCGGGGATTCGAACCAGCAACTTTTCGGTTACTGGCCCAACGCTCTAACCACTAGGGTATAAACCATTTAGTAATGCATTTAAAAAGCATGAAGCATTTTAATATATTAGCTTTAGTATTAATAACAGGGCTGGCGCTAGCGTTTTGGAACACTAAGCAAGATTTGGTTGCAGTTTAAAAGCAAGTTTTCTGCAGTTCTACACATTTTACCGTGGGAGGAAATAGATTTTTGCAAAAATGCTACTCATTTTGAAATGGGCAGAGAGACATTTTTATAGTTTGAAACTCAATTTCCTGCAATGCTACACATTTTGCCAAGACTTCTGCCATGTTAATGATATCTGAGTGAGAGTGACTAACAAAATCAAAGGGGGTCCCCTGGAGGTCAGGGCCCCTGGGCACGTGCATTGAGTGCCCGGTCGGTATTCGGCCATGATTACTACAAGTTTAAAAATTGCTAGCTGACATGGCTAATTGAGTGGCTGTCATTGACTGACAAAACAAGAGACACTGTTGAGGCACAACCACATTTCCAACCTGCACCTTGTGTATTCTCCTATTATAACTCTCAACAGTTGAAACCCTGACTGCGTTTTTGGGTCGGGGGCCCCCTAGTCTAAACGACCGCTTACAGTATGTTGCTTATACCTGGAGCAGGCTCTGATTAATAAAGACACTATTAAACTATAAATAGTACTATTTGTTCACATGAATAAAAGGGTGAACTATTATTAATATTTAACCTGAAATCAATAATGAAATGAACATGAAGCAGGTTCTAGCAATAGGTAACTCTTCCTCATGTCACACTGCTGCTGAGATTCTGAGTTTGATTGACCTGAAGCAACTCGTTGACGCCCCCACGCACACCCGTGGGCAAATACTTGACCTGGTCATTACTGACTCCACCCTCATCAACAACATGTGTCTGACTGCAAGGTTGTCGTACTGGACTTGACATCCCTTCCCCCTCTAACCAAGTCCAAGTGTCGCATGCGTTTCCGGAAATGGAAGAACATCGACGCTGCCAACATGTCAGAGGACTTCTTGAACCTGTCTCCTCCAGCTTTTTTTGTTGTCAGTGGATGAGATTAAACTGTGGATTTTTACAACCAATCCCTGAGCAGTGTGCTTGACCTCCATACCCCCATAAAAACAAGCTCCATGGTTTACTCCAGGAACTGAGAAACATGAAATCCACTACTGGACACATCCTGGAGCGGCGTCTCAGAAACTCGGGCCTCACTGTCCACAAACTGGCCTTTCCAGAGCATCAAAGGGCCTATTCCAAAGCACTGAAAGAGACACGGTTGATGTTCTACTCCAACCTCATTAATACAAATCCTGGAAACTCAAAGCACCTGTTTTCGACCATAAACCATAATTTCAAACCACAGTCCCAGTCCCCCGTCGAAACGACGGAAGAGCAGTGTAACAGCTTAATATCCTTTTTTTTCCACCAACATCACCTCAGCCTCTCTCCTGCTTCTTTGAAGTCACCCAGGGAAGTATTGAGAAAACTATCTTCATAATGAAAACCTCCTCCTGTACCTTGGATCCTATTCCAACCGCCCTGCTCAAGTCATGCACCTCTGCACTCAGCCCTCTAATAACCCAGTCCCTCCAATCTGGCAGTGTCCTGCCTGCATTTGAGACCTCAGTCATCAGCCCCCTTCTAAAGAAGCCCACCCTGGAAGTGCTGGCCAATTACAGGTCAATATCCATCCTGCCCTTCCTCTCCAAGGTGTTGGAAAAGTGGTTGCTGTACAGCTCCAGGACCATCTTAATCAGAACAACTTATTTGCAGTCAGGTTTCCGGCAGGCCCACAGTACTGAAACAGCCCTATTCAGGGTCACCAATGACCTGCTGATGGATCCTGATGTAGGATGTCTCCTGATCCTCCTGGAATGCCTCTGGGACACCACAGGGCTGCCTGGAGCAGCTCTGAGCTGGTTTCATTCCTACCTCTCAGACAGGACTGAGTATGTGTCGCTAGGTGGGTCCACCACGTCACCTGCGGTTTCCCACAAGGATCTGTTCTTGGACCCATCCTGTTCGTCCTGTACATGCTCCCCCTCGGTCGTGTCATTAGCCGGCGTGGAATCTCATTCCACTGCTACGCTGATGACACCCAGCTGTATGTAAAAACTGGACCAAGTCCCTCTGATGCACGTGCCCGTCTGAATGCCTGCCTTAAGGAGATAAGGGCATGGATGAAGCAAAACTTGCTTAAACTGAACAGCAGCAAAACCAAGGCCCTACTTATTGACACACCCCCACCAGGTCCGGCACTCACCAATAACACACCTCACCATTGAAGGACAGAACATCCCTCTCTCCCCTTCAGTTTCCAATCTGGGTGTAAAGCTCCATTCCTCCCTGACTTTTGACAGCCAGGTCAAACAACTGTGTAAAGCGTCATTCTATCACCTCAAGAACATTGCCCAACTCTGTCCCACCCCCCTCACTCAGTCTGATGCCGAGAAGCTAGTAAATGCCATTATCTCCACAAGGCTGGACTTCTGCAACGCACTCTACTGGTGCTGACTAAATGTCCTCTGTACAGTGACTTTGTGACTCAAACAGTCTTTTCTTAACTGAAAGGAGATGTATTCCTTGCAGCATATAGAACTTTGACTGCATTTGAAAGTCTGACCAGACCACATGTAATGAAACAAATAATATCTCCCAGCTTTGTCCTTGGGACATGCAGAATTGCATGTTTTAAATGATGCAGGTTAAACTATCTCTTTGACCAATTCAGAAATGTATTTATCTTTATGATTGTCAGCTGGCCTCTGATGTTGAAGAGCTGTTCAGATTTTGCAGCAGTGCACAGCAGTCAGTTGCACTATATTTACTTTTTGCAGGTACAAGGAGGGAATTGCACATATTGTGCATGTTGACAATCTCACAAGGTAGACGATGGCCTGATTGGTTGATGGACATGTTGGTCCAGGGACAACATAATAAAGACTACACAGGAACGTGTCCTACTTGGTGAAATGATGATGTGCTATGAGCATTAGCCTTAGCCAGTTGAATGCATGCGAACGGCTAACTGGCTAACCGGCTAACCGGCTAGGCTACTACATCCCTACTAGTGACACAGGTACAGGTGTAATGCAGGAGAGGTATGTACAGTGCCTTGCGAAAGTATTCGGCCCCCTTGAACTTTGCGACCTTTTGCCACATTTCAGGCTTCAAACATAAAGATATAAAACTGTATTTTTTTGTGAAGAATCAACAACAAGTGGGACGCAATCATGAAGTGGAACGACATTTATTGGATATTTCAAACTTTTTTAACAAATCAAAAACTGAAAAATTGGGCGTGCAAAATTATTCAGCCCCCTTAAGTTAATACTTTGTAGCGCCACCTTTTGCTGCAATTACAGCTGTAAGTCGCTTGGGGTATGTCTCTATCAGTTTTGCACATCAAGAGACTGAATTTTTTTCCCATTCCTCCTTGCAAAACAGCTCAAGCTCAGTGAGGTTGGATGGAGAGCATTTGTGAACAGCAGTTTTCAGTTCTTTCCACAGATTCTCGATTGGATTCAGGTCTGGACTTTGACTTGGCAATTCTAACACCTGGATATGTTTATTTTTGAACCATTCCATTGTAGATTTTGCTTTATGTTTTGGATCATTGTCTTGTTGGAAGACAAATCTCCGTCCCAGTCTCAGGTCTTTTGCAGACTCCATCAGGTTTTCTTCCAGAATGGTCCTGTATTTGGCTCCATCCATCTTCCCATCAATTGTAACCCTGTCCCTGCTGAAGAAAAGCAGGCCCAAACCATGATGCTGCCACCACCATGTTTGACAGTGGGGATGGTGTGTTCAGCTGTGTTGCTTTTACGCCAAACATAACGATTTGCATTGTTGCCAAAAAGTTCAATTTTGGTTTCATTTGACCAGAGCACCTTCTTCCACATGTTTGGTGTGTCTCCCAGGTGGCTTGTGGCAAACTTTAAACTACACATTTTATGGATATCTTTAAGAAATGGCTTTCTTCTTGCCACTCTTCCATAAAGGCCAGATTTGTGCAATATACGACTGATTGTTGTCCTATGGACAGAGTCTCCCACCTCAGCTGTAGATCTCTGCAGTTCATCCAGAGTGATCATGGGCCTCGTGGCTGCATCTCTGATCAGTCTTCTCCTTGTATGAGCTGAAAGTTTAGAGGGACGGCCAGGTAGATTTGCAGTGGTCTGATACTCCTTCCATTTCAATATTATCGCTTGCACAGTGCTCCTTGGGATGTTTAAAGCTTGGGAAATCTTTTTGTATCCAAATCCGGCTTTAAACTTCTTCACAACAGTATCTTGGACCTGGCTGGTGTGTTCCTTGTTCTTCGTGATGCTCTCTGCGCTTTTAACGGACCTCTGAGACTATCACAGTGCAGGTGCATTTATACGGAGACTTGATTACACACAGGTGGATTGTATTTATCATCATTAGTCATTTAGGTCAACATTGGATCATTCAGAGATCCTCACTGAACTTCTGGAGAGAGTTTGTTGCACTGAAAGTAAAGGGGCTGAATAATTTTGCACGCCCAATTCTTCAGTTTTTGATTTGTTAAAAAAGTTTGAAATATCCAATAAATGTCGTTCCACTTCATGATTGTGTCCCACTTGTTGTTGATTCTTCACAAAAAAATACAGTTTTATATCTTTATGTTTGAAGCCTGAAATGTGGCAAAAGGTCGCAAAGTTCAAGGGGGCCGAATACTTTTGCAAGGCACTGTAGCAAGTGGAACCTCTAAAATAAATACTAGATCATAAGGAATACTGCAATTGAGAAAGTCTAATACTCCATTTTGATTTGAGCACTGACTTATCATTTTCGCTCTGATAATTTTTGTTCACTGTCAAAACTCAAAGCCCTTATAAGAATAATACTTTATATCTTTATTGCCTGCCCTTCATCCTCCCTTAATTTCCTTTCTCAACCCTGATTTTCACCCTCGCTTCCTGTCTCAAATCCCTCTTTATTCTTATCCCCCTCTCTGCATCCCTTTCAGAGAATGTCTTATGCAATGGGAGAGTGGTGTGTTGTAAATGTAATCTGTACTAGATGACGCTCCTGTTAGTCATCGTGAGAGAGAGAGAGAGAGAGAAGACAGAAAGGAAGGAGGGAAGGAGGAAGGAGAAAGAGAGTGAGAACTAGTTGAACTCTAAATCCTCTTAGTGTCTCGAAATGTCTCTACCATTCATCTCTCTCTCTCTCTCTCACACTCTCTCACTCTCTCTCTCTCTCTATCCCTTTCTCTCTCTATCCCTTTCTCTCTCTCTATCCCTTTCTCTGAACAAGGTGTGTATTTGCATATGATCATGACTGAAGGATTACCCAACATCTATTACCTCACTGAATACCCTGTTGTATTATAGTGACCTATGTAGTAGCAGTGGATACTGTAGCCTAAGGATTCTCTCTCTTTCTCTCTTCCTCTCTCCTTCTTTCTAAATCTCACTATGCCCTTTCTCTCACCTCCCCCTCTCTTTCACCCCCCTCTTTCTCTCTCCATCCCCCAGCTCCTTATATGCCCTCTCTCTTGATCATCTACTCTCTCCCCCCTTCTTCCTTTCTCTATTCCCCCATATTTCTTACTCTCTCCCTCTTCCTCTATCTCTCCCCCTCACTTTGTTTCTCTCCCTATACCCTCTCCATTTTTCAGCCCTCCTGCAAGGTCATTCCCAAGGACAGCCTGCTCCCAGCATCTCCTCTTTGATTGGCTGCTGGGACTTAAAGGGACAGCTCCCCGCTGAGCACATGGCATGTCTTGAGCTCGCCTACGGTTAGGCACATCACTCCCAAGGCTGCTTACCGTACATGGCTCAGCCCACGAATGCACACACAGTACATAAATGCACACATGCACACACACACACACACACACACACACACACACACGCACACACGCACACACACACACATACACACGCACACACACACACACACACACACACACACACACACGCGCGCACACACGCACACACACACACGCGCACACACGCACACACACACACACACACACACACACACACACACACACACACACACACACACACACACACACACACACACACACACACACACACACTGAAAAGACATACACAGCCCTGTCATTCAAATCATGTTTAAGGCTCCTGATCATACATGGCATACCATCGCACACCTAGGACGATTGTCAGCAAAACACATATACAACACACACTCAATGCATGATAGTGTTAAGGACACACTACAAACACTCAAAACAGACACCAAACACTGTCTTTACAATAACTAGCAGTAACACATCATCAGCTCAACAGACCTAGCATCAGAAAGCAAACTGCTCCATACCAACTATGGCAGATCCCAACTAAATGGCTCCCAAATAGCCAGACCCAAATGCTGTTGTCGTTTGCAGAGTCATTAGCAGAAAACAAGGGAGTGAAACACTGTTGATCGAGAAATGGAGAATCCAAATGGAATCCGTAATGTTGAGTTGGTTGAAATGGATCAGGGTTTTAGCCAGCTCATTTTTCTTGAGTAGAGATCAAAAATTCACTTCGTTGAGTAATCTTACTTAATTAATATACATTTTTCCCTTATTCATGGTATGGATATGAGCTAACACCACATACCGTATTTGGATCTAATTGACATGAAATCAAATCAAATGTATTTATAAAGCCCTTTTTACATCAGCAGATGTCACAGAGTGCTTATACAGAAAACCCAGCCTAAAACCCCAAAGAGCAAGCAATGCAGATGTAGAAACATGGTGGCTAGGAAAAACTCCCTAGAAAGGCAGTAACCTAGGAAGAAACCTAGAGAGGAACCCGACTGAGGGGTAGCCAGTCCTCTTCTGGCTGTGCCCGCTTATAGATGGATTAGCTGACAACTTCACGAAAGCCACGTGAGCTCTTCATTGGGGCAGAAGTCAGCGTGTTGATTCTGGATGGCCAGATAGCAATCAACAATTACAAAAAGCTACCGTGTGGGGAATTGTAGGTTGCTCGTTTCAGCTAGTTTTATCTTGTTCTTGTTTTGACTGACATCTATGCTACTGTGACAAAAATTCACTAGCTAGTTAACCAACAACTGTAATGATGTATTATGCCAATTTATTTATGTTTTAAAAAAACATTGGAGACGAAATATAGCTTACATGTTGTACGCCCGTCTGTTTTTTCTGTTTTGCCCCATTGTTGCGGACGGGCCGGTTTTGTTGCTAAACAACCAACCCATCTATAAGGTTGGCAGGTTTTCCGGAATGACTTGGCCTGGGAGACATTGGCCTGGGAGACATTAAATTGGTTTTGTGTGCTAGCAGTTGTAATCGACGTTGATTAGTAGTCTGAAAGCAAGATCATTCGCAACAGAAGGATATAGGGATTCTATGAAAAACTGTTACAGTAAAAATAGGACAAGGGTAGCATGTGTAGATAGCAAATCTGAGCACTCAATGTTCTAGTAAATACAATTGAAGTCTGAAGTTCGCATACACCTTAGCCAAATACATTTAAACTCAGTTTTTCACAATTCCTGACATTTAATCCTAGTAATAATTCCCTGTCTTAGGTCAGTTAGGATCACCACTTTATTTTAAGAATGAGAAATATCAGAATAACAGTAGAGATAATGATTTATTTCAGCTTTTATTTCTTTCATCACATTCCCAGTGGGTCAGACGTTTACATACACTCAATTAGTATTTGGTAGCATTGCCTTTAAATTGTTTAACTTGGGTCAACATTAACATTTCGGGTAGCCTTCCACAAGCTTCCCACAATAAGTTGGGTAAATTTTGGCCCATTCCTCCTGACAGAGCTGCTGTAACTGAGTTAGGTTTGTAGGACTCCTTGCTCGCACACACTTTTTCAGTTCTGCCCACAACTTTTTGATAGGCTTAAGGTCAGGGCTTTGTGATGTCCACTCCAATACCTTGACTTTGTTGTCCTTAAGCCTTTTTGCAACAACTTGGGGTCATTGTCCATTTGGAAGACCAAGCTTTAACTTCCTGACTGACGTCTTGAGATGTTGCTTCAATATATCCACATCATTTTCCTTCCTCATCTATTGGGCATACAGTTCTATTTTTGTTTCATCAGACCAGAGGATATTTCTCCAAAAAGTATGATCTTTGTACCCATGTGCAGTTGCAAACCGTAGTCTGGCTTTTTTTATGGCAGTTTTGGAGCAGTGGCTTCTTCCTTGCTGAGCCACCTTTAAGGTTATGTTGATATAGGACTAATTTTACTGTGGATATAGATACTTTTGTACCCGTTTTCTCCAGCATCTTCACAAGGTCATTTGCTGTTGTTCTGGGATTGATTTGCACCAAAGTATGTTCATCTCTAGGAGACAGACCTCGTCTCCATCCTGAGAGGTATGACAGCTGCGTGGTTCCATGGTGTTTATACTTGCATACTATTGTTGGTACAGATGAACGTGGTACCTTCAGGCGTTTTGAAATTGCTCCCAAGGATGAACCAGACTTGTGGAGGTCTACAATTTTTTTCTGAGTGCTTGGCTGATTTCTTCTGATTTTCCCATGATGTCAAGCAAAGAGGCACTGAGTTTGAAGGTAGGCCTTGAAATACATCCACAGGTACACCTCCAATTGACTCAAATTATGTCAATTAGTCTATCATAAGCTTCTAAAGCCATGACATCATTCTCTGGAATTTTCCAAGCTGTTTAAAGGCACAGTCAACTTAGTGTATGTAAACTTCTGACCCACTGGAATTGTGATATAGTCAATATAGTCTGTAAACAATTGTTGGAAAATTACTTGTGTCATGCACAAAGTAGATGTCCTAACCGACTTGCCAAAACTATAGTGTGTTAACAATCAATTTGTGGAGTGGTTGAAAAACGAGTTTTAATGACTCCAACCTAAGTGTATGTAAACTTCCGACTTCAACTGTATTAATATAAGTTTATGGTGTGTAACATGTAAGACTTTTTTATATGACATACTGACAATGCAGTAAAGGTATACTTTTGTAATATAAAGAGACACTATAGAATCTTCAAAAAACATTCAAATTGATGAATTGTATGAAATTGATGAATTTGTCTTCAGTGTCTCAGTAGTGTCTCGAAGCTCATGTTTGAAACACGAATGGCACTGCACCAAAAGCAAACTAACATTATTAAACATTGTTTAACAGTGAAGATACTGTACAGTGAATTGAGAAAATATTCAAACCCCTTCCCTTTTTCCACATTTTGTTACTTTAGTCTTATTCTAAAATAGATGTTTAATAAAAATGTATCCTCATCAATCTACACACAATACCCCATAATGACAAAGTGAAAACACATTTTTACAAATATGTACAAATTTATTAAAAATAAAAAACATAATATATTTACATAAGTATTCAGACCCTTTGCTATGAGACTCGAAATTGAGCTCAGGTGCATCCTGTTTCCATTGATCATCCTTGAGATGTTTCTACAACTTGTTTGGAGTCCACCTGTGGTAAATTCAATTGATTGGACATGATTTGGAAAGGCACACAACTGTCTATATAAGGTCCCTGTCACGATCGTTGGAAGCACACTCGGACCAACGTGCAGCGTGATCTGGGTTCCACATCATTTTTATTTAAAGTAAGTGAAGCACACAACAAGACAATAAAGACGAAACGAAACGTGACGACAATGGAGTGCTAACATGCAACTACACATAAACAATATCCCACAATCACAGGTGGGGAAAATTCTACTTAAATATGATCCCCAATTAGAGACAACGATTACCAGCTGCCTCTAATTGGGAATCATACAAATCACCAACATAGAAATACTAAACTAGAACCACACATAGAAAATATAAACTAGAATACCCCCCAGTCACAGTCCCACAATTGACAGTGTGTCAGAGCAAAAACCAAGCCATGAGGTGGAAGGAATTGTCCATAGAGCTCTGAGATAGGATTGTGTCGGGGCACAGATCTGGGGAAGGGTGCCAAAAACTTTCTGAAGCAATGAAGGTCCCCAAGAACACAGTGGCCTTCATCATTATTAAATGGAAGAAATTTGGAACCACCAAGTATCTTCCTAGAGCTGAGCAATCGGGGGAGAAGGGCCTTGGTCAGGGAGGTGGCCAAGAACCTGATGATCACTCTGACAGAGCTCCAGAGTTCCTCGGTGGAGAAGGGAGAACCTTGCAGAAGGACAACCATCCATGCAGCACCCCACCAATCAGGCCTTTATGATAGAGTGGCCAGACGGAAGCCACTCCTCAGTAAAAGGCACATTACAGCCCGCTTGGAGTTTGCCAAAAGGCACCTAAAGGACTCTCAGACCATGAGAAACAAGATTCTCTGGTCTGAAGAAACCAAGATTGAACTATTTGGCCTGAATGCCAATCTTTACGTATGGAGGAAACCTGGCACCATCCCTAAGGTGAAGCATGGTGGTGGCAGCATCATGCGGCAGGGTAGCCTAGTGGTTAGAGCGTTAGACTAGTAACCGGAAGGTTGCAAGTTCAAACACCCGAGCTGACAAGGTACAAATCTGTCGTTCTGCCCCTGAACAGGCAGTTAACCCACTAGGCCGTCATTGAAAATAAGAATTTGTTCTTAACTGATTTGCCTAGTTAAATAAAGGTAAAATGTTTTTCAGCGGCAGGGACTGGGAGACTATTCAGGATCGAGGGAAAGATGAACGGAGCAAAGTACAGAGAGATCCTTGATGAAAACCTGCTCCAGAGCGCTCAGGACCTCAGACTGGGTCGAAGGTTCACCTTCCAACAGAAAATGAACCTAAGCACTCAGCCAAGACAACGCAGGAGTGGCTTCGGGACAAGTCTCTAAATGTCCTCAGCCAGAGCCCGGACTTGATACTTTTGACATCTCTGGAGAGACCTGAAAATAGCTGTGCAGCTATAATGTGATATTTCAGTTTAGTATTTTTTTATACATTTTCTAAATAAATAAAACAGATTTGGTTTGTTTTAATGGGGTATTGTGTGTAGCTTGATGAGCGGGAAATAACCATTTAATAACAAAATGTGGGAAAAGTCAAGGGGTCTGAATACTTTCCAGATGCACTGTGCTAGCCGAGTCACATCTACAGTCAGTTAAGTGTAAGAATTGCAGAGATTGGAGTAGAGAGGAGGCAGGGAATGGAGGCTAGACAGGATGAGAGAGTACAGCTGAGTTGTTCTCCTTTTGCTGCAGTGGTGGTTCTGAAAGGACAACTACAGGAGAGAGGAGGAGGGAGAGGGGGAGGGGATGAGACGGGAGAGAAGAGAGAGAGGTGGGGAAAATATCTGGGACCAGATGTAGAGTTTAGCAGCTATGGGGAGAGCGGGGGGGGTAATATTTGGAGCTGAATTAGTCTAAATCTGTCTTCTGAAGACATCAACTAGTAGGCTACTGTTGCATGTGTTTGGCGCCATGCTCTCCCTGTGAGTAATTTTAGCTCATTATTAATCCGATCGACACTTTAGATCTCTACCCTAAACTCCTCCTGGACTCCCCTAGTCCCCGTCCCCCGTCCCCCACCGTCCCTCACTCCTTCCGTCTCACAAGCGATCATCCCTCTGTCTTTTCCCACACACGTTCGACACTCATCCTCCTCTTTCCTTGTCCCCTTTTTGGGGGGCCTTTGCCCTCTCTTGTGATACTTTCGTTCCACGGCAACATTAGCCCTAATTCAACTGTCCCATGTCACACTTTTCCGTGTGACTTCATCCCGTGTATGATTCTTCGTGGGGTCTTTTGTGCTCCTCCTCTCCATCTCTTAATTATAATAATAAAAAATGGTTAAAAGTACATGTACATCCTTTCCCATAAACAGTTCCTTCATACAAGCTCTTTACATCCCAAAAAGAAAAGCAGAAGAACATTTATTCTATTGGCCCACCCCTTTATCTCTGTCATCCCCTTCTCTCATTCATTCCATCATTTGACACAGTCCTTTGTACCCCATGATCTCACTCCCTTCCTCTTTTTGTCCATCTCTCGCCGTCTCTCTCTTCCTCTGTTCCTCCCCTCCCCCTGTTCTGGACGCTGTGAGTGGAACATAGATTATGTCAGACATTTATAAAACCGGATTAACAAGGATCACCTTCACACACAGAGACAAACACACACACACACACACACACACACACATACACACACACACACACACACACACACTTTCTCTCTCTTTCTCTGATCCTCACACTCTACCTCCCACATGCTCCATGACACTCACACATCCTCCTTGCCGCCTTCACACATAGAACATAAACACACACCCTGTCCCTGACCCTCACACACACACCCAATCCTATACTGACCCTCACACACATGCTCCATGACACTCACAAATGCTCCATGACAGCATCTGCATCACACATTTCCACCCATCCTGACTGTCGCATACTCACACTCTCTACCTCCCTCGCTCTCTCTCTTTCTCTCAAGAAGCCTGACTTAAACCATTGAACAAATGAACACATTTCTATAACCCTTCTTTAAAACCTACGATTCATGCATATATTCCCACACACACTTCAGCCTCTCTCACACATGCAATCACACAGCTACTACATTAAGCAATGCAAGACTAACATTAGGGGGTATGTAGAGATACAGTAGGATGACATTTGCATAACCTTTCCTTAAGACACAAACACATGCACATCACGACCACACATCACAACCACTCAGCACGACCACCCATCACAACCACTCCTAAGACTAAGCTACTTTTAGTAACAGTTTAACAATCAGACACTGACATTCAGGGCCGGCTCTAGCCTTTTGGGGGCCCAAAGTGGGATTTGGTTGTGGAGCCCTCCCCCGCCAAGTGGGGAAGAGAAAAATTGTGGCCCCCGTCTTGCCAGCGGAGAAAAAATGTATGTTTTAACGTTCATTTCGTGCAATTCTATACATTTTGACATGGGGCAGAGAAAAACTGGCAATTTTATAACAGATTCCATACAATTCTACTTATTATGCCATGGAGCAGAGAGGCATTTTAGCAGTTTTAAGTCTAATTTCTACTTATTTTGCCATGGGGTGGAGTGACATTTTTTGTGGTTTTAAAGCTAATTTCCTGCAATTATACACATTTTGCCATGACTTATGCCATGTTTATGATATATGTGTGAGAGTGAGTAACAAAATCAATCACACATGGAGGTCAGGGGCCCTGGGCACGTGCCCTGCCAGCCCAGTTGGTATTCGGACATGATTACTATAAGTTTAGATAATTGCTAAACCAATTTACCAGTCTAAAAATTGTTAGCTAACATGGCTAATTCAGTGACAGTCAGTGACTGAGAAAACAAGAAAAAATTGCTGATGCAGAAACAAATCTAATTCTAATTCTAAAAGTCTAATTTACACCTTGTGTATTCTACTAGTTTAACTCTTAACAGTAAGTTGAGATCCTGACTGAGTTCCTAAAAATAAAAGAGGGGAAAAATCTGCAATGTCACTTATGCCTGACATAAGAGTAGAGGAGAAATAGGATGACACGACATTATTTACACATCAAAGGTTTGCACATTATCCAGCATCAGAGAATGAAATGATGGTGGGTTCCATTTAATCTCTCTCTCTCTCTCTCTCTCTCTCTCTGTTTCGCTATATTCTGTTCTCCATCTTGTTCAATCCTTCAATTTCTCTGACTCAGCAGTATGATTCGGAGACAAGGTCACCTGACTACTGTTGCTATGGAGACTGAGAATTTGGGGATTTTCCCCCTCCTCCTTCTCCCTC
The DNA here is from genome assembly GCF_045791955.1 of Oncorhynchus clarkii lewisi. NCBI lineage: Eukaryota > Metazoa > Chordata > Actinopteri > Salmoniformes > Salmonidae > Oncorhynchus > Oncorhynchus clarkii. The sequence continues at coordinate 35,143,731 of NC_092149.1, forward strand.
TACTGCAGGGCAGTGAGAGAGAGAGGGGGGGGGGGGGGGGGGGGGGGGTGGAGAGAGTGGTAGGGAATGAGAGACACGGAAGCAGGATGGCAGAGGTTAAAGAAGGATACTGCTGTCAGCCATTTTGTTTGAAAGGAGCTTGAATAACTTTATTAGTAGCCATACATGCGATGGCACAGTGCTATATTGCTGTATGGAATTGTAATGCACTGTACTCTTACCATCACTACATTACACTGCCTGGGGAGCAAAAGTGCTTTCATAGAGAAAGATATACAATAACTTTGATAATAATAAGTATAATAATAATAATTTGAAACAGAGCCAGTAACAGAGGTAATAGGGTAATAATAACCAACGTGAGACTACATTGCTCTACACTGATATAAGGCCTATTTCATGTCATCTATGTGCACCACCACTCCCCCTGATTCAGAGGGCTTGGGTTAAAATCGGGAAGACACATTTTGGATGAACGCATTCAGTTGTGCAACTGACTAGGTATCCCCTTTCCCTTTCCCTCGTTTCAGCCTGATCTGTGGAAATCACTGGGATATTTTATTGCCTCAATAGCAGAGCGAGTCAAGACACTGAAGGCAGTATCACCACAAGGACATACAGTACATCGCATTCTGAAATGGCATAGCTACAAAGGTTATTCCACTGGTAGTTAATCTGACACTGGGCCTGTGTCATGTCAAGTGCGTCCCTCATCTAAAGACCAGTGGGAATGAATTGGGACACCACCTTGTTAATAACACATATAACCTTCATTTAACCCTTGTCAAAGCTTTATTTCTTGTGGTTATTTTCCCCTCTGGTCATCCTTTCAGACATCTTGTGAGGGGCAGTGGAGGCAGCAGTGCTATGCATCTCAGTCGGAAGGTGAACCGTGACTGTGTGCTTTCCCTTGCAAATCAGCCGCGAGGCTGCGTGCAGCCTGTGTACTGCAGCATTCATTCTCCACTTACTATAATACAGATAGGGGTAAAACAACACACGGAAAATCCGTGACCTGCAATGGCAACTCACTCACTTCTACACGTAGGACAGCTGTCTCTTTCTCTCTGTCAGTTCCTCTCTGTCTCTCTCCTTTCTCATGGCCTCTCTCTCTCTTTCACTCTGTCTCTCTCTCCACTTCTAGCAACTTCATACTGCGTACTTCATGGTGCCACACCTCTGTCTATTTGTCTCACTCTTTCTCTGAGAGAGAGAGAGAGAGAGAGAGAGAGAGAGAGAGAGAGAGAGAGAGAGAGAGAGAGAGAGAGAGAGAGAGAGAGAGAGAGAGTGCTTTTTTACTTCAACAAGAAGACGTAGATGCATGGGTGTAGTCTGCCTGATAAGCAGACATACAACATCTGTAACAGACATGCAGATAGTGGTTTGCTTAACCCAGCTGCAGTTGGACACCACTGATAATCTCTCACTCTAATTTTGACGGTTGTTAGTTTTGTTGTTTGTTTTGAACTCTTCTCGTCCACATCTGTCGTCTCACACACACACACACCATACAGTAAATAGGCATAGACTATCACATGGAGAGAATCTGGTTGTCTGAGCAATGGGTGTGAGACCAGTCACAGCCTATCCATACTTACTGTCTGATATCGGAAATATTATTCTGAAATCTATTCGATTCTATACTACCCGGCACAGCCAGAAGAGGACTGGCCTGGTTCTTCTCTAGGTTTCTTCCTAGGCTCCTGCCTTTCTCAGGAGTTTTTTTCTAGCCACTGTGCATCTACATCGGCATCGCTTGCTCTTTGGGGTTTTAGGCTTGAGTTCTGTATAAGCCCTTTGTGACATCTTAATTATAGGACCTAGGTCTATTATCTTCTATCAGTGTAGCCTATTCTCTCCATCGTCTGCTATGTAATTGCAGGCCGAGGGGAGGCATTGAAGTGCAGTGACCTACACGACCAGAAAGACAGCGGTGATTATCACATGCAATACAGCACACAATGCCATCAATTTATAAAACATAGATAAGCTACATGAATACAAGACAAGCACGACAATAGTATCTAACCTTGTACGTCCATTTACACAACATTTCGGCCTAGGGGCTCAGGATGCTGATGGCCAACTGGCCTTGGAATTCTGCAGTAAAGAAGGAGGGGCAGATTAGGCCTTCTGTTGGCCAGTGTTACATACTTGTGACGATTGGCTAGATTGCCTGTCATCAGATAGTTGCTCAGAATTCCTATTGGCCAATTCAGTGGTCATTGGGCGGGTTTACGCGGTCCATGGTTTATCAGCTTTGCTAGAATGGGGCGCTGCGATCACTCACACCCACCGGCGCTTCTTCATAGGCGGAGTGGTAGTGTGTAGAGAAGGAGGTACTGCGGCAGCCAACAGAGCCGCGGAGGGAGATCAAATCCTAAAAAACCAGAGCAGTGCGGCTTCTTAGTTTCACCGGTCTTTTACCGCAACTATCAGAGCGCAAGAGAAGGACCCGCATCCTCGCGTGATGCTCTGCTTGAGACCGCAACATTTCATTTGAAAGACGTTTAGGTGGAGGGGGAAAATACTGTAACCTTTTGGAGGTTAGAGACACAATCTGTTTATTTAATCAATTAACCCATTTCTTTTATAGAAATTTGCTTGACTGACGTCTTTGTCGCTTTTTTTCGTTTTTACCTGAATAACTGAATACAAATCTTTCTTACGTTTTTAAAAGGCAATACCATTTTGATATAATTCCACCTGAGGGGCTGACACCTCTCAAGCTTTGCATCACCTGAGGAGAGAAGCCTGACTGCGCCAACATGGGGGTAAGCCCGGCGTCTACCAACTTTACAACTGCCTTATTGATGCATGAAAGTTATCAAATGCCTTGAAAACTGTTTAAAACCCCAGATGCTGACGGGGAAGGGCACCATACTGCAGTGTCATGTTTTTTCTGCTCTGGAAATATTTGAGTGACATTGACTCCAATGCGGATTTTTTTTTTTAGGCTATATAGTCTACGGTCTCATAGACTGCGACAAATTGATGTGACAAGTAGGCTAGAGCAGGCACAAAACAGCTCTCTGTAATGTATACTGCAGTTGTAAGGTTTCAACTTGACAATGAATTGGTCAGAATCTACTGATGGAATAATTGAATGTCATTTACTGTAATTTGCTGCTGTTTCCTTTGTTTCTCATACACTATGGAACGAACAAGTTAGTGATAAAAAACAATGATTGAATAGTCTCATTCAGGGGTTTGCCATATGCATTAATATAGGCGATGGGCTATATTAGGCATATCGTGACACTTTGTCTATAACCTTGCCATGGTAATCGGTTTATTCTGACAGCCGGCTCTCGTGAGAGAGAGAGAGAGAGAGAGAGAGAGAGAGAGAGAGAGAGAGAGAGAGAGAGAGAGAGAGAGAGAGAGAGAGAGAGAGACCACTGCGTATAGGCTTCACTTGGCATGTCACTGAGGGATTTCAATGAGACACAATGTTCTGTTATTCACCTGCCGTTATTATTAGCCTGTATTTGATGATTTTAGAATGTGTGGCTGTGTATTCGAATGGGCGCATGATTACAGTATCCCCTCCCCCTATTGCCATGTAAATTATCCTCGCATCATCGCGACCCAATTGTCTACTTCTTTAAATCTGCGATAGTGCAGGTAACTACTTCTACGCAACATTTGACGATAGATAGCTAGTGTGACATAGGAAACCCTATCCTAGTCTACCCGGCTACTGAGGACATTGCGTATGTCGGTATGGTATGCGATGCCTGAGCGCACTGAAGCCTCGTTGGCCCATGCGTCATAATGCGGTTACCGGGAATAAGCGCTTCACCAACTTTTTTCCCCTTTAATTTGTGACAACAGGGACGCGATAATCGTTGACAGTGAATACACGATATATTAAAAATATGTCCTGTGAATGCTGGGTGATGATACATTTGGGACTGGATTTGTAAGTGAATAGAATGCACACGAAGTTCTGACTCCCTCACTGCGTCAAATGGGGGATGCGGCCCGGCGCTGGATGATATTTTGGAAAATATCACGTCTCAATAAAAGTATCGATTGAAATAACACCATAATAACACCAATATTTTACTGTTTTGTAAAGCCAATAATAATTTGACTATGAATAGTTCTGTAGGAACATTTCGAGGTGATGCTGCGACTGTCGTTGTGGACTGTTGCGCAATTTCTGCCTCATCATTTATCTTGCGTATATGAGAGTTTAAGATTTAATCCCCGACTCGGTTCTGGGTGTTGACTTAATTTGATGACATGATGCCACAACATCCCAGTGGCTGATGAAGCTGGATCACCCACGGTTACCGAACATGATTGAAGAGACACCGACAGAGCAGGCACGAATGATATCAGCTATCTCCATCTATGACCTGGGCGGGCCTTGCAGGCATTTCTCCCGGTCGAAGTCTGCTGTGGAGCGGCGAGAAATGAAGCAGTCGTTGGTGATAGGCTATTCATGAGGATGCGATAATCATCCGTAGCAACAGGCACTGCGTCAAATGGGACGGAGTGCAAAAAGTGCTTACGCACGAACCACTTCCGTGGTAAAGTTAGATCAGCCCGTGTAGCCTATGTGTAAATGAGACAGGGGGTGGGGGTCCTCATCCGGCGCGCAAATAAAATATGTGTGTGACCTCTGATAATAATGACATTTTCAAATAATTGGAAGGCATATGTTCTTTACCTTAATCCATCTCACCCCTATGATTATTTGACAACATACAAGACATTCTGCGAAGTCGATCTGGCGCTTGACGCGCTGTGCCGTGGCACTGCCAACTGCCTGCCCCCAAGGCCGCAGGCTGCCGCGTCAAAATGGGGGCGGTGCCGTTCGAATGGAAATTCCCTTTAAAAAGCTGTGATTGGCGGACTCGGGGAGTCACGCAGAAAGGGATGTTTTAGCAAGGGATGTAAGGAAGCAAGCAAACACTGAGGCAAAGTGTCAGCGGTACTGAAGACAGGCAGACAGACAGACAGACAGCCTTTTTCATTTGTCACACCAATTGTGAGCAATAGAGGTTGCTGATGTGGCGAATGTGTGTATAGTTGCTCTGGTACAGTCAGTGATGGGGTAACCTAATGATGCTGAGAGAGAGAGGGGGGGGGGGGGGGAGTGAGTGAGAAAGAGAAATGGGAGAGGAGAGCAAGTGAAGACGGCTGCACACATTTCACCTTCAGACACATGAGCCATAGCGAAAAGGAGGGGGAGGACAGAGGGAGGGTGGGTGCAGGGCGAAGAAGGGAGGGGGATGAGATGAGTTGTGACTGATCTGCAAGTGTAGAGAGAGAGAGGGAGGGCTGTATCCTGTTGTGGGATAATGACCTGAGCTCACATTGCCATGGCTCCTGTTTCCCCTGCTTGCCTCTGCTCTTAGGGATTGGTTACCACAGAGACAGGAGGCAGATGGGATGACAGGACAGGGTGGAGGTATAGGTATTCAACCCCTATGGGATACAGAGAGGTGGTGGGGGATATCAGGGAGAGCTCACTGGACAGGGACTGAGGAGCATGAGGGAGCACTCCTTGATATCCCCCATCATCTCTCTCATTGAAAGGGAGAAAGGGAAGTGATATACAGTATAAAGCAAGGGCATATTGGTGTAGGTGGTGTGGAGATAAATCATTGCAGTGGCAGAGAGCTGAACGCTTGGCGATCTCCTTAACTGGCCAGGTGTACAGGACGGGTATAGGAAAGGGCAAGGGTGTAGGTATTTAGGTAAGGCTTGCTTGGTCATGATGGGACAAGGTACACTCTTAGACAAAATGGTCCCAATAGGGTTATTCGACTGTCCCCATAGGAGAACCCTTTTTGTTTCCAAATAGAACCATTTTTGGTTTCAGGTAGAACTGTTTTGAGTTCCATGTTGAACCCTTTGTGGAAAGGGTACTACATGGAACACAAAAGGATTCTACCTGGAATGAAAAAAGGTTCTTCAAAGGATTCTCCTATGGGGACAGCCAAAGAACCCCTTTAGTTTCTAGATTGCACCTTTTTTTCTAAGAGTGTAGATGTAGCTGTGGCCCAACCCAGTGTTTGGTGCAGAGTAGCTAGCCCACTCCCCTCCTCACTGCATCTGCAGTCATTCGTGTCCTGCTGCTGAGTCTGGAGGGTTTGCGCAGTGCACTGTATGTCGACCGAGCCGTCCTGGGCATCCTACTAATAGTCAATGATCAATATACTAGTGGGATATTCATGAGGGTTCTGTCCTTAAAGAGTCATTTGGAAGGACATGGTTTGAATGTTAGTCTTCTAGCATAGCTAGAAGGACCTACTTTAAGGGTAGGGTGATACGGTAGGGTAATAGGGTATTGTGTAAGTATTTGGGGACTTTTGGGGAAATTTGGCATTATGGTTTGTTTGAGTTTTGATGAGTCCCTTACCCTTCAAAGCAGACTGAGTTCCTTACTAAGGTCATGAGTTAATCAAATAACATAAACATTTGATCGATTGTAATGCAAGATTGGGCAGCCTGGTTAGTTAGCGTTGCTGCAATGTTCGGGAAATGTTAAGTGGGGGTTTGCAGAGTGAGAGACAGAGGAGAGTTGGGTTCCCTGCCAACACAGTCATTACTAATTCAGTGTCCTCCCAAGCTTGTGTGTGTGTGTGTGTTTGTGTGCGCGTGTGTGTGTATGTTTTCTTCCCCCTTTCATTATCAACTACGTCAATTGAATTTGTCTCATTTGAAAATATACAGAAATGCTTAAATGTATTTATTTATCTCAATTCTGCCCAAATGACATTTCCTTTCACAGAGCGTGTCACAGGCAACACAGTACTTCAAAGACCAGAAGACAAGACAGTACACAGAGCAGGAGTTGCTATGTGTTCTCTGTCACCTAAATCATCTGCATTAAACACAGAATATCCTCAGGAAACCCCTCATAGGAAAAAGAGAGAATCTACAGTTGTCCCTACAAGGGCCACTAAACACTCAAGATTTACGATACCAATCTAGACAATGCTATTCTCACTGAGGAGCACACACACACACAGACACTCACACTCACACTCACACTCACATCCACACACATGTACATGTACACCAGGGTTTCCGTTAGCCGACTTTTGGCCGATAATGCTTTTTAGTCTTTTCATCGATGGAAATACCAGTCGATTGTAAATGCATTTGACCAGTCATGCTTACTGGTCTACAGGTTCATTTGCATCCTTTCATGGAATTAAATTGCCGCGTGTATTTTCGTTAGTCGTTTATCTCAAGCGCACAACATACAGATACAGAGCCTATGAGCGAAAAAATCTGTCTGACAGTGCGAGAGCTGCTGCTACAGATTCTCAAACAGCTCATTTGTTGTTTCTGGAGTGAAACGTGTGCTTTTATAACAATTCTAAATGCAATTGCATGTTAAAAACAGTTTTGATGGCCATGATTAAAAATAACTACTATTTTTATTTCTCAACTGGTAATTGAAGCGCGCTTCCCATTCGCCATTCAAGTGCGCCACTTTTTCCTAAAGAAAACTCTGACAATACACTCACAATGGGTGAATGGTATACACACTGAGAGACAAGGACACATGCAGACTCTAAACTGGAGCACAGCTGCCTGCCAGGATGAACAGATCAGGGGATGGACAGATGGGCATGGGGGAAGGATGAAGAGATGAGGGTAGGGGAGGACAGGTGGGGTAATGCCATAAGATGGGATTTTGTTTTCGTTTTGCTGTTTTTTTTAGAAGGGAACACAAATTATTTGTCAGTGAGAGCTAAATTAGGATACAGGACATTTGGCGTGTGTGTGTTCACATGCACATAGATACTCAGTGTATAATTTCTGCTATAAGCAGAGGTCATGACCTCAGGGTCTGGCTGGAATTCCATACCTCTGAACATCAAAACAATTTAATTGAATTTAATATAACTTTATTTATATACAGTGGTGTAAAGTAAAAATGTGTGAAGTAAAAATACTTTGAAGTTCTACTTAAGTTGTTTTTTGAGGTATCTGTACTTTACTCTACTGAACAAAAATATAAACGCAACATGCAACAATTTCAACAATTTTACTGAGTTACAGTTCATATAAGGAAATCAGTCAAGTGAAATAAATAAATTAGGCCGTAATCTATGGATTTCACATGACTGGCAGGAGCGCAGCCATGGGTGTGACTAGGAGGGTATACGCCCACCCACTTGGGAGCCAGCCCTCCCCCTAGTGAGCCAGGCCCAGCCAATCAGAATATGTTTTTCCTTACAAAAGGGCTTTTGTATAGACAGATACACTTCAGTATCATCAGCTGTCCGGCTGGTCTGGTCTCGGACGATCCCGCAGGTGAAGAAGCCTGATGTGGAGGTCCTGGGCTGGCGGGGTTACACATTGTCTGCGGTTGTGAGGCCGGTTGGAGGTAATGCCAAATTTTTTATGCCAAATTTTCTAAAATGAAGTTGATAGAGAAATAAGCATACATTCTCTGGCAACAGCTCTGGTGGACATTCCTGCAGTCAGCATGCCAATTGCACACTGGCAAAACTGCACATTTTAGAGTGGTCACAAGGTGCACTTGTGTAATGATCATGCCGTTTAATCAGCTTCTTGAAATGCCACTGCTGTCAGGTGGAAGGATCTTGGCAAAGGAGAAATGCTCACAAACAGGGATGTAAACAAATTTGTGCACAACATTTTTGAGAAATACGTTTTTTGTGCGTATGGAACATTTCTGGGATCTTTCATTTCAGCTCATGAAACATGGGACCAACACTTTACATGTTGCGTTTATATTTTTGTTCAGTATATTTATATTTTTGACAACTTTTGCTTTTACTTCACTAGATTCCAATTGGGTACATTTTCCACCACTGTTTATATATTTATTAAATTAAGAAAATCACCATTTGAGAAGAAGTTGGGCATCCAGAAATTAAATTAACTGTCATTGTGACAAAAAGCAACACCAAGTATTTTACAACCAAGACGTGTCTTGATATGAAACCATTTTTAGATATGCACCTTAGAGGCTGCTGCCCCATATACATAGACTTGGAATCACTGGCCACTAATAACGATACATTAGTCACTTTAAAAATGTTGAAATAATGTTTACATACTGCTTTACTCATCTCATATGTCTATACTGTATTGTATTCTACTGTATTCTAGCCAATGCTACTCCGACATTGCTCAATCTAATTCCATTCTTTTACTTTTCAATTTGTGTGTTGTTGTGAGTTGTTAGATACTACTGCACTGTCGGAGCCAGGAACGCAAGCATTTCGCTACACCCGCAATAACACCCGCGGCAGTGGTTAGAGCGTTGGACTAGTAACCAGAAGGTTGCAAGTTCAAACCCCTGAGCTGTCATTCTGAACAGGCAGTTAACCCACTGTTCCTAGGCCGTCATCGAAAATAAGAATTTGTTCTTAACTGACTTGCCTAGTTAAGTAAAGGTAAAAAAATAATTAAAAAAACATCTGCTAAATATGTGCATATAACCAATAACATTTGATTTGATTTTCCTATAGTTCTTAATGCACCGATTTCCTCCGTTTCATTATCACTCTTTAATATGGAGAAGAACGTCTCTACTGGAAGTTAGCTAGGGAGAGGTACTGTATTTGGTGTACAATACAGTAGACTAATGAAGACAAGAGCAATCAGTCTAGCTAATCCTACTAGCATGAGCCTCCAGGCCCAACCACCGACCCAGCCCAGCCCCCCTACCCCTAGGCCATGCCCCCTGTGGCTACCTAGCCCTATTCCCCAGGGCTGTTGGAACCAGATGTCCCTATCAAATCAAATTGGATTTGTAACATGCGCCGAATACAACAGATGTAGACCTTACAGTGAAATACTTACTTTACAAGCCCTTAACCAACAATGCAGTTTATCCCCAACAATGTTGTACACACTCCCATATAGTATATAGTTCACATAAAGGCCTAAAGCAGTGATATTCCAGCTTTTTCAGCAGCGGGATCACATTTTTTCCGCCAGAATTTCTGGGGATGCCATTTTTTTCCCCCCAAGAATTTGTTGTGACCCCATCCCATCCCAAATCTAATAACACAACCTGCACATGCAGATTTTTACATCAACAAATCACATTTAATTCATTGCATTTTCATCTCCTATCAAAACGAAAAGAAACCAATAAATACATTTACTCAGTTTATTCACAGCAGGACTGAATGGACATATAACTGTCACCATCACTACCCTCCACCCCCACACCTTCCCCATTGGCTAGGATCCCTTCACATCAGCCTATCAACTAGTAGTGTCATGTGGGTCATGGCTGGCCTGATAGGCTTACAAGAGATGATCAAACTATATTGGGAGAAGGATGTTGCACAGCCATGATACAGCCAGATACTGTCACTTATAAAGTATAGTTATTCACCACACACAGGGCACAGTTCGTGAGGATTTGTCTCCAATGGCACCCTATTCCATACATAGTGCACAATCAAAAGTAGTGCACTACATTAGGAAAAGTATGGGTCTAAAGTATTGCACTACATAGGGAATAGGGTGTCATTTGGGAACCACTCAAGGTAATGAGGTTTATATAACTTGTTTCAGGAAGTGTGTAGTATGGAGAAATATATCTACCATCTTAGTCAATTCAAGCTTCACACACAATCAAACTGTTTTCCTGCAATAGTTACTATTTCCCCTTTTGTAGGTCCCCTAAAACGGGAACCCAAACAATGCAACTTCTTCCCGCCTCTTGTGAAACCCCTCACCTGTCATGCATACCAGGAGAGGCTGGGATGCCACGCCTCATGCCCAAGCAGGTCCATCACCGTTAGGGGGCATGCCCAAGCCTGTGTGCCCTAGACAGACAGACTGACAGACTGGCATGCTCCTGATGGAGGGTATTGGCTACTGTGGTTCACTGCAGTGTGGAAGTGTTCAACATATGAAACATGCCCCGTGTTCACTTCACTTCAGAACGAATGAGTCTGATTAATAACTGAGAAAACATTACATATAAGACATTGTCTGTTTTAATATCTCCTCCTAGTCTCCTATTTTTCCCTTCTCTGTTCCTAATACTATCTGCCCCCCCCCCCCCCTCACTCTCTCGCTCTCTCTGTCTGCCGCAGTGCGTGTTCTCGCTGCGCAGACAGACTGTAGCCACCTCGACAATGACTCACCTCTGCCTAGCTGTTGGCAGGCTTATAGCTTGCGCATATAAGAAGGTATCTCGTTCTTTCTTATAAAGATACACACACACACACACACACACACACACACACACACACACACACACACACACACACACACACACACACACACACACACACACAGACGTGTTGGCTATCTCCTCGAATGTCCAGTTACCGAGGCATCAATTATAACTGAGCGATCAGATCAGGGGGATCCTACAGTACTAGGCCACCGCCCACCACTAAGCCTCGGTCACCATGCCAACCTCCATGGTAATGTGACCTCCTAACCAGGCGCTTAGCTCCGGGAAAAACGGGACAAAACCAGAACAGAACATTAGAACCAGACAAACCACAGCAGCATGACATCGATAGAATGTCACGAACTCTTGCTCGTTTCTTTTCAAACATAGTGTACACACACCCAATGATGTTCTACTATCCCCTGGTAGATTAGCACACTAGTAGCTTTAGTAATCTGCTCCAAAGTGAATGTGCCTGTCTTCCTTGTTCCGGGCAGTCTGTCTTCTACTTGAAAAGATTAGAATGTGTGGAGGAGATGCGGTAATATATACTGTAGCATCTGTCTGGTTGTTAAGTCACCGACACCAGTTCCTCCAGTCTGTGTCTGTCAGTAGGTCCGTCTGTCTTTCTCTGTCCGTCTGTGTGAGAGCTAGTGGTTGTAATTTCAGCCTGCAGTCTCTGTTTCTTCTCTGAAACAACATCCTTGAATTACATTTCGCCCAACAGCAAATGGTAGAAACAGACTGGCAGACAGACCTACAGATAGACAGATAGATGACATGTTGTATTGAACAATGAGGAACAAAACGACGCTCTCTAAATGTTTTTGCTTGTAACTAAGGCGATAGTCGTGACCTCGTAACCACAATGAAGAAATCTTGCCACACAGCTTGAGAGTTGTGGGTGAAAGGAGAAGCTTGGGTTGTTCCTTGCGTGTCATGAAAGATTGAGTGGCATTAGCCCACACACACATGCCTGCACGCATGTTAACACCCTCACCACACACACACGGTAAAGAGCCAACATCCACTTTCTGGGTCGCAGGTTGTAAGGTCGCGACCCTGCAGGTGGGGTTGTTTGTTTTACAGTGTTATAGAACAATCTGTTAGAGTGGGATCCCAGTCACGCTGTCACTCACTGATATACACAGCCTGAGTCAACTGACAAAGAATAGTGGTCAATATCTAATTAGTGGTGTGAGAGAGAAGAGCTCTTCTCTCCCTCTCTCTCACCTCCCACTGCTGTCTCTCTTTCCATCTGCCCCATCACTGTCTTTCTCTTTTTTTCATTCATCTCTCTCTGTCCAGCCCTCTCTTGTAATGCCTGTTTCACCTGTCTCCGCTCTTCCAGTGTTTGTATTAGCATTAAATTGTGTGTGTGTGTGTGTGTGTGTGTGTGTGTGTGTGTGTGTGTGTGTGTGCCTGCGCGCGTGGGTGCGTGATGAGCAGGTGTGCTGTCAGACCTAACAATGTACTCTAAGTGCATTTCAATGGCCCACTCAGTGTTAGCCATTGGAAAACCTGCCTAGCTAGAAACTCCACACCTTGTGTGCCTAACCCAGACCTGTTAGCTTATCTATAATATCTACCCTACACTGTTTGGCTAAAGATGCTTATCTCGATGCCAACCAGAGTATTTAATGTGCATGTTATATTGAAGTACCCACACACACACACACACACACACACACACACACACACACACACACACACACACACACACACACACACACAGAGGCAGGCCAATCTCAAAGGGCATGAGTAGCAGTAGTCTTCTATCAGTCTCTCCTTTGTTCTGCATTCGGCTCTCTGGGCCTGTCTGGTCTTGTTGCAGCGAGAGCTCACTCACATTCTCGGTTGACGACATCCACATGCACATGTGTGTGTGTGTGTGTGGGAAGGTTGATTTTGTGCACTTTGTAGTCAACTTGTGTGTTGTTTGTGGGGAGTTCTGTTCGGGTCGACTGTTTGAACCAATCTCTTCAGGGTTAGTTTGTGTTCAAGGGAGACTCACTCTAGTGTGTTCCAGTATTACTACTGTAAATCAGGGGCAGAGTGGAGACCTGTAGTGTTCACTATAAATCCTCCTCAAACCTTTCTGACCACAATGAACCACTCAGACTGGTCTCTTTTACACGTGGAAGATTCTAGGCATCTGAAATTTCTCAACTGAACTCGCGTTAAGCACTGGGACTTTCAGTGGCAGGTTTACTCACCCATTCATGGCATTGTACTTCGTCAGTCAAGTGTGTTTATCAGGGCGTGGGAGATTAGGTCATGTATGTTTAGCTCGGTATAGGCTATTTATTTGGTTTGCGATGGACCAGGGCAAAAATGAAAACTTGACTTGAATGTGTATTTGCCCTTTATTATTCAGAATAAATTAACAGGTAGGTGTCAACCATACCCAAAGAAGGCCAGTGTAGGTGCAGGCTTTTGTTCCAACCAAGCAGTAACACAGTTGAAACCCAGTCAAACCTAGGCAGTAGGCCAAGCTTGTTAGAGCATGTCATCTTGACAATAGCCACCAGGGGGCTCCCCTGTGTTTCCTTGAACGCGACACCGTACAGTCACTTGGTGATGATGCTAGAACAAATAAAAGTGACCATATAGTCAGAATGGATGAGAAAGATTGAGCTACATGTTCTTAATGGAGGGTGATGGGTGTGGTAAGAGACAGACAGATTGCCTTTTGGATGTATTTTGGACTCTGCTGTCCTTTAACCCTTCTGGTCCTTCATTACATCACTGATTGTATTGATCCTGCAGCAAGGTCAGTTTCCTTGATGAGTTGGCTGTGTCAATGAGCGGCTTTTCCACTATAACCCTCCTGGGAGCCATTTTCTCTCTCTCTTTCTCTCTCTCTCTCTCTCTCTCTCTCATTCTGTCAACTGAGGGACTCTGGTCAGGGGCTTCTGTATTGATTTGAGCATCCGTTAGTGTAAATCGTAACTTGAGCTAATGCAACACTTTGTGCTCCCTAGAAGAGAGACATCTGTCTGTGTGTGTGTGTATGTGCGTGTGTGTGTGTCTGCCAAACTGTTTCATATTCAACACATCACAGTCACATTGATGTATCCAATCTAATTGAATAGATATTCATCTAATCTAGGGGTTCCCGAGTGGCGCATCGGTCTAAGGCACCGCATCTCAGTGCTAGAGGCGTCACTCTGGTTCGATTCCAGACTGTATCACAACCGGCCGTGATTGGGAGTCCCGTAGGGCGGCTCACAATTGACCCAGTGTCGTCCGGATTTGGCCGGTTCAGGCCGTCATTGTAAATAAGAATTTGTTCTTAACTGACTTGCCTAGTTAAATAAAGGTTCAATTTAAAAAATATATCTAATCATTAGAGAGGTTTTGAAGACTGAGAGAATGCACTGTATCTGCACTGTGTTTCTCTTTCAGGGCTTCTGTGCCCCACCACCAGCTAGTGTGTGTGTGTGCGTGTGCGTTTGCGGAGAACATACAATAGTCGCTGTTGACAGAAATGACAAATGAAGCAGGTGGCCAGTGGATACAAACTGTGATAGCGGGTCCCCGAGATGAGACAGACACTGCAGTAAAGCCAGACGGTCGTTTGATCCTTCTGTCTGTGATCTCTGTGAAGATCAAATGGGTATCAGAGAAAATAATGAAGTCCCTCTCCCCATCTGTTGTGTCTGGTGCTTTAACCATGTTTCTATTTAAATAATAGTGAAAGTATCCCCCCCCCCCCTAATCCCTTCCCCCCTCTCTTACTGTCCCCCCCACCGCCCAGTATGGGCGGTCGGACAGTTACCGCGTTGCTACCTCGCAGGATAAAGATGGCAAATCTTCTCCCAGCAAGAAGAACAAGAAGGGGAAGGACATGGATGAACTCAAGAAAGAAGTACCGATTGTAAGTGACTGGCACACAGTGGAACACACACACACTGCCCTGCTCAAGGGGCACGCTGGGCACCCCCATAACTATTATTGTAATACTAACATATGCCTCTCCGTAAGTTAGAGTATGAATATTGATCGAATACTTTCAGGGTACCCCCCAAGAGTCAATGTGTAACTGGAACACACACTCTCTAAATAGTTTGGAGAAAGACCTTAAAGTGAATGATAGTAATTAAGTCAAAATCCTACTAGTTTGTTTTAAATTCATTGTTATGATATTTATGGCATATTCTCAATGTTTCTCTGTTTCTCTCTCCCACACAAACACACATACATATGCACTCTCTCTCTCTCTCTCTCTCTCTCTCTCTCTCTCTCTCTCTCTCTCTCTCTCTCTCTCTCTCTCTCTCTCTCTCTCTCCCTCTCTATCTGTCTCTGTCTCTCTCTCTTTCCCTCCCTCCCTCTCTACCTTTCAGACGGAACACAAGATGTCCATAGAGGAGTGCTGCAGGAAGTTCAACACCGACATTGTCCAGGTGACTCCTCCTACTGTACTGTCCCATAGAGGTCTGTCTATGTTGTACCATGGAGACACGAGATGTCCTGCCGAGTCCTGCTGTGTCACTGACAGAGCCGCTACTAGGCCACTAGGTGGTGGTGTTTTACTATTTTACATTCACTCATGCCACACGGTCGGTGTGTTTGAGGGGATCAGTTGGAGCAACGTTTTAATGCCTTCTAAGACTACGCAAGACCCCTTATAAAGTCTCAATTATAATCTTATAATTATCCTTTCCTACGTTACAGCCTTTTTGAGTCGGGTGAAAATGTTCTACGTAAAGACAACACATTTTAAGCCTCGTTATAATATTGTAAAGACTCATACATGCTTATAAGTAGTCATAAAGCATTATACCTGCAGGCTTAAAGTTCTACCCATATAATTACATATTAGATTTAATAGGATTTTTATGGTGCTACCCCTAATTTCAACACACTCAGTACTAGGTTTAACCCACCCCACTCTCTCCCCACCCAGGGTCTGACCAACGCCAAGGCGGCTGAGTTTCTGATCAGGGACGGTCCCAATTGCCTCACCCCTCCCCCGACCACCCCCGAGTGGATCAAGTTCTGTCGCCAGCTATTCGGTGGCTTCTCCATCCTGCTGTGGACCGGCGCCATCCTTTGTTTCCTGGCCTATGCCATCCAGGCCGCCACGGAGGACGAGCCGGCAGGAGACAACGTGAGTCACCCACAAGCACACCCTCACGCACACACATGCACCCAAACACTAAACGTTAACACGGCCACAGAATAAGGGACCGTTAGAGCCACACACAGCCGAATCACACATACCTACGTTGACCAAACCTCACACACACTGACAGCAGCGCCAGTCCCTAACCTTAATTCTAACATACATCCACATGGCTAATGTACTTGGTCATTGACACTTCTTTTCTGTTTTTGCATGATCATCTAGTCTAGTGACTATTACCGTGTTGGTCTGTGTTCAGTTTGAAGCTAAATACTCCTGCTATGCATTGACCTGCAATGTACACAGTGTAACAGTGGGATTTCATGTCTCTCTCTCTCTCTCTCTCCTCAGTTGTACCTCGGTATCGTGCTCTCTGTAGTCGTCGTGGTCACCGGTTGTTTCTCCTACTTCCAGGAGGCCAAGAGCTCCAAAATCATGGAGTCCTTCAAGAACATGGTGCCCCAGGTAAACACACGACATGCCAAGAGTGTGCAAAGCTGTCATCAAGGCAAAGGGTGGCTACTTTGAAGAATATAAAATATAAAATATATTTTGATTTGTTTAACACTTTTTCGGTTCCTAAATGATTCCATATGTGTTATTTTATAGTGTTGATGTCTTCACTATTATTCTACAATGTTGAAAATAGTAAACATAAATAAAAACCCTTGAATGAGTAGGTGTGTCCAAACTTTTGACTGGTACTGTACTGTCACACACACTGAACACATACACACACCTTTCCAAGCTTTCTTTGCAATCCACACGCTCAACAAAACAAACAGTATTTTGTCTGAGGTGTGTGTGTGTGTGTGTGTGTGTGTGTGTGTGTGTGTATGTGCATGGGCTACCTAACCCTCCCTCTGTGTTCTCCCTGTAGCAAGCCTTGGTGATCCGTGAAGGCGAGAAGATGACGATCAACGCTGAGGAGGTGGTGGCAGGAGACCTGGTGGAGGTGAAGGGAGGAGACAGGATCCCCGCCGACCTCAGAGTCGTCTCTGCTCATGGCTGC
The DNA here is from genome assembly GCF_045791955.1 of Oncorhynchus clarkii lewisi. Taxonomy (NCBI): domain Eukaryota; kingdom Metazoa; phylum Chordata; class Actinopteri; order Salmoniformes; family Salmonidae; genus Oncorhynchus; species Oncorhynchus clarkii. The sequence continues at coordinate 35,161,017 of NC_092149.1, forward strand.
AAGGTACCAATCACACACACGCACACACAGTTCAGATAACACACACTCACACAGCTACACATTTTACTTAACATTTTTTGGCCTTCTGGGTTTTGTCCTTCTTCTATAGGTGGATAACTCCTCCCTGACTGGCGAATCAGAACCCCAGAGCAGGTCACCTGACTGTACCCATGACAACCCCCTGGAGACCCGCAATGTCGCTTTCTTCTCTACCAACTGCGTTGAAGGTAACTGTAGAAACTGCTAACTCACAGACAAGCAGACAGACACATCAGCTGTTCTGTCCCTGACAATTCTCCTATCCTCTTTTCTCTATTCCTGCGTGTCAGACTCGACCTACCAAATTCAGTCAGCAGGGTCCTACTGCAGTATTGGATGCTGCACCCCAGCAGCACTAAGGCTTGCTAGGCTTTTGACTGGTTCAACTAAGCTGATTCAAACGTAATATTATACCATAGAGCTGCTGTTGACGCAGAAGTTACCCACATAAGCATACAAGAGTTCCCACTTTTACTTCTCTTCTCTCATTTCAACCTCTCTTTTTTTCCTGAATTAATATATGCCCTCTATTTCCCCCTCTCCCTCTCTCTCTCTCTCTCTCTCCCTCCCTCTCTCTCTCTCTCTCTCTCCCTCCCTCTCTCTCTCTCTCTCTCTCCCTCCCTCACTCCCTCTCTCTCTCTCTCTCTCTCTCTCTCTCCCTCTCAGGTACGGCGCGTGGCATCGTGGTGTGTACCGGCGACCGTACCGTTATGGGCCGTATCGCCACTCTCACCTCCGGTCTGGAGTCGGGCAAGACCCCCATCGCCAAGGAGATCGAGCACTTCATCCACCTGATCACAGGCGTGGCCGTGTTCCTGGGCATCACCTTCTTCATCCTGGCCGTCTGCCTGGGCTACACCTGGCTGGAGGCCGTCATCTTCCTCATCGGCATCATTGTGGCCAATGTCCCCGAGGGCTTGCTGGCTACTGTCACTGTGAGTGGCCCTGGCCGTTTCTCTGTGAATCCTATCTCTATTGAACCTCATACCTGTGGGTTCAATTCCCGGGACCACCCATATGTACAATCTATGCACTCATGGCTGTGAGTCATCTGCTAAATATCATGTATTATATCAGTGCATTCGGAAAGTATTCAGACCCCTTGACTTTTTTTACATTACAGCCTTATTCTAAAATGGATTCAATGTTTTTTTCCCCCCTCATCAATCTATACACACAAAGCAAAAACTGTTTTTTAGAAAAAAAATTGCATACTGTAAATGAGATTCATTCTAGATCAACTAGACTGTAGATCTAGACCAACTAGACAGCTAACTACACAATTAACACAGACATACTACACATTGATTAAGACAAGATCCAGACCAATTATAACTTCTACCAGGCATATATTATAGATCTCTAGACCAACTAGACAGCTGAAGCAAGCACACACATTTTCTCCAGAATAGGTAACCTTTCTAGTTTGTTGGTACTAGTACCCTCCTTCGTTCTGGCTCCTGGATAACCCCTGTCTTTCCCCTGTCTCTGTGCTGTAGGTGTGTCTGACTCTGACTGCCAAGCGTATGGCGAAGAAGAACTGCCTGGTCAAGAATCTGGAAGCTGTGGAGACCCTGGGCTCCACCTCAACCATCTGTTCCGACAAGACAGGCACCCTGACCCAGAACAGGATGACCGTGGCCCACATGTGGTTCGACAACCAGATCCACGAGGCTGACACCACAGAGGACCAGTCTGGTAAGAGGAGATCAGGAGGGTTAGGGTTGTAGTTGATGTTAGATATAATGGTAGAGTTTGGGCTCAGACACACCAATAGCGTTTTCTGGCCGAGAGCACTTCTGGCCGAGAGCACAAATTACACCTCTGAATGTAATTTGCGAACCAAGTGCGCAGCGATTTTACATGTAGAACTGCATGAAAAAATGAAATATTGGCTGGCGAATGCTAGATCCACATTCAGTGTGATGTGCGCTAGCCTTTAGAGTTTGGGTTGGAGTTAATGTAAGAGTTAGTGTTAGAGTTAGTGTTAGAGTTAGTGTTAGAGTTAGAGTTAGAGTTAGTGTTAGAGTTAGTGTTAGAGTTAATGTTAGAGTCAGTGTTAAGAGTTAGTGTTAGAGTTAATGTTAGAGTTAGTGTTAGAGTTAATGTTAGAGTTAGTGTTAGAGTTAGTGTTAGAGTTAATGTTAGAGTTAGTGTTAGAGTTATTGTTAGAGTTAATGTTAGAGTTAGTGTTAGAGTTAATGTTAGAGTTAATGTTAGAGTTAGTGTTAGAGTTAGTGTTAGAGTTAGTGTTAGAGTTAGAGTTAGTGTTAAGAGTTAGTGTTAGAGTTAGAGTTAGAGTTAGAGTTAGAGTTAATGTTAGAGTTAATGTTAGAGTTAGAGTTAGAGTTAATGTTAGAGTTAGTGTTAGAGTTAGTGTTAGAGTTAGTGTTAGAGTTAATGTTAGAGTTAATGTTAGAGTTAATGTTAGAGTTAATGTTAGAGTTAGTGTTAGAGTTAATGTTAGAGTTAGTGTTAGAGTTAATTTTAGAGTTAGAGTTAGTGTTAGAGTTAGTGTTAGAATTAGTGTTAGAATTAGTGTTAGAGTTAGTGTTAGAGTTAGTGTTACAGTTAGTGTTAGAGTTAGAGTTAGAGTTAGTGTTAGTGTTAGAGTTAGAGTTAGTGTTAGTGTTAGTGTTAGAGGTAATGTTAGAGTTAGTGTTAGAGTTAGTGTTAGAGTTAGTGTTAGAGTTAGTGTTAGAGTTAATGTTAGAGTTAGTGTTAGAGTTAGAGTTAGTGTTAGAATTAGTGTTAGAATTAGTGTTAGAATTAGTGTTAGAGTTAGTGTTACAGTTAGTGTTAGAGTTAGAGTTAGTGTTAGTGTTAGTGTTAGAGGTAATGTTAGAGTTAGAGTTAGAGTTAGTGTTAGAGTTAATGTTAGAGTTAGTGTTAGAGTTATTGTTAGAGTTATTGTTAGAGTTAATGTTAGAGTTAGTGTTAGAGTTAATGTTAGAGTTAATGTTAGAGTTAATGTTAGAGTTAATGTTAGAGTTAGAGTTAATGTTAGAGTTAGTGTTAGAGTTAGAGTTAGAGTTAATGTTAGAGTTAATGTTAGAGTTAATGTTAGAGTTAATGTTAGAGTTAATGTTAGAGTTAGTGTTAGAGTTAGTGTTAGAGTTAATGTTAGAATTAGTGTTAGAATTAGTGTTAGAGTTAGTGTTACAGTTAGTGTTAGAGTTAGAGTTAGTGTTAGAGTTAATGTTAAAGTTAGTGTTACAGTTAGTGTTAGAGTTAGAGTTAGTGTTAGTGTTAGTGTTAGAGTTAGTGTTAGTGTTAGAGGTAATGTTAGAGTTAGTGTTAGAGTTAGTGTTAGAGTTAGTGTTAGAGTTAATGTTAGAGTTAGTGTTAGAGTTAGTGTTAGTGTTAGAGTTAGGGTTAGAATTAGTGTTAGAGTTAATGTTAGAGTTAGTGTTAGAGTTAGTGTTAGTGTTAGAGTTAATGTTAAAGTTAGTGTTACAGTTAGTGTTAGAGTTAGAGTTAGTGTTAGTGTTAGAGTTAGTGTTAGTGTTAGAGGTAATGTTAGAGTTAGTGTTAGAGTTAGTGTTAGTGTTAGAGTTAGGGTTAGAATTGGTGTTAGAGCTGGAGTTTGGGTTGGATGTTGGTGTTAGAGTTCAAGTTTGGGCACAGTCACGTTTAGAGACAATTTTAAGTTTAGGAATCCCTCTTGAGTTTAAGTAGTTCTATAACCTACAGACAAGTACAGTTTAATTACAGGTTAGGAATAGATATTGTTTTATCATCTCTAATCGGCCACCTCTCTCTCTAGGTGCCTCCTTTGACAAGACCTCAGCCTCATGGGCTGCCCTGGCTCGCGTCGCAGCTCTCTGCAACCGTGCTGTGTTCAAAGCCGGCCAGGACCAACTGCCCATCCTGAAGAGGGACACCGCTGGTGATGCCTCCGAGTCTGCCCTGCTCAAGTGTATCGAGCTGTCCTGTGGCTCTGTCAAACAAATAAGAGAGAAGAACAAGAAGGTGGCCGAGATCCCGTTCAACTCCACCAACAAGTACCAGGTACGTAACACACATATGTGTACATACACACACGCACAAACACAACACTCAAATGGATTGGTTTCTAACACTGTGACCATGTCCGATCTCACCTCTCCCCTTTCTTCCCCCCTATTTCTCTCGCTCTCTCCCTTCCATCCTCAACCAACCCCACAGCTGTCAGTTCACGAGACAGAGGATCCCAATGACAACCGCTACCTGCTAGTGATGAAGGGAGCCCCAGAGAGGATCCTGGACCGCTGCACCACCATCATCATCCAGGGCAAGGAGCAGCCCATGGACGAGGAGATGAAGGAATCCTTCCAGAACGCCTACATGGAGCTGGGAGGACTGGGAGAGAGAGTACTCGGTGAGAGAGAGGGTGGGAGAGAGAGTACTCAGTGAGACAGGGAGAGTGAAAGGAGGGGGGGGGGGGTTTGAGAGAGAAATGTGGAGGGAAGGTTGAGAAGAAGGAAGAGAGAGAAATGGACCTTGCAGAACGCATAAGAGGAGTGGGGCGGGTTGTTAGAGGGAGGGGAGGGGGGCAGAGAGAAAGAGTCTGGAGGAGGAGGAAAGGATGGAAGGTCAGGATGTTGGTTCTAGGAGAATGAGTCAAATGTACCTTATCCAATAGTGAATAAAAAAATGAGAGCTGAAGGATTGACTGATTTAGTAGAGGATGAGTAGAACAAGTAAATCAAGCTAACCCCTCCTGTTACTCCCCAGGTTTCTGCCACCTGCTAATGCCAGAGGACCAGTACCCCAAGGGCTTTGCCTTCGACTGTGACGACGTTAACTTCACCACAGAGAGCCTGTGCTTCGTGGGCCTCATGTCCATGATTGACCCTCCCCGTGCCGCTGTGCCCGACGCTGTGGGCAAATGTCGTTCGGCTGGCATCAAAGTCATCATGGTGACAGGTGATCATCCAATCACTGCCAAGGCCATCGCTAAGGGCGTGGGCATCATCTCCGAGGGCAACGAGACAGTGGAGGACATCGCCTCTCGCCTCAATATCCCCGTCAGCCAGGTCAACCCAAGGTGAGAAACATAAGACACACACACACCCACACACGCCAGCACAATACATAATTTCACAATGACGGTGAGACCACAAGGGATCCCGTTCTGCTAATTCATTGTGCTCATTAATGTTCCCTCTCTTGTCACTTTTGCCCTGTCTCCGTGGATCCAAGCTAACTATTCTGATGTGTGTGTGTGTCTCCAGGGATGCCAAGGCTTGTGTGATCCATGGTACAGACCTGAAGGAATTGTCTCAGGATCAAATGGATGACATCCTCAGAAACCACACTGAGATTGTCTTTGCCAGGACCTCCCCACAGCAGAAACTTATCATCGTAGAGGGCTGCCAGCGACTGGTGAGACACACACACACACACACACACACACACACACATAGACACACACACACACACAGAAAGACACACACCACCTGAATCCATCACCCGATCAACAAAAGTGAACTTGCTTTCCACGACTACACTAATATAAGTCTGTGAACAAGGTTGGGGTTCATTCCGTTTTCAGTTCGGGGAGATTGTTGAGATTTTATTCATGCATTTGAAAATGAATTGATTGAATTGAACAGGGAATTGACCCCATCACTTCCCCCTAGTTTTGGTACAATAGTGACTTTCTATAGGCCATGCTCAAAAGCACTGCTAAAGTGCGCTATGAAGGGAATAGGGTGCCATTTAGAACACAGGCTAACTCTTCTGTCCCTCTCAGGGTGCCATCGTGGCTGTGACAGGTGACGGTGTGAACGACTCTCCTGCCCTGAAGAAGGCTGACATCGGCGTTGCCATGGGAATCTCCGGCTCTGACGTATCCAAGCAGGCCGCTGACATGATCCTGCTGGACGACAACTTTGCCTCCATCGTCACCGGAGTAGAAGAGGGTGAGAAATAGGGAGAGAGAGGAGAATAGATGGAAAGAGTAGAAGGGCGTGTGAGAGGGATAAGTGGAAGAAAGGTGAAAGAGGGCAGAAAAGAAGAAGATGGGAGGGACTGGTAATATGAGCCTGTATGTTTTAAGCATCGCAGAGTAGGTGCTGATCTCCAATCAGTTTGGACTTTTTAGTGAATAAGATCACATGGACAAGAGGGGCCTGATGCAAGATCAGCCCTCCTACTCTGAGACACTTTATGAATAAGGGCAGACCCTGATCCAACCTTGAGTGACCTTTGCCTTTGTCAGAGTTCAGTGTGTGTCCTCCTGTCTCCCTGCAGGTCGTCTGATCTTTGATAACCTGAAGAAGTCCATTGCATATACCCTGACCAGTAACATCCCTGAGATCACACCCTTCCTCCTCTTCATCATTGTCAACATCCCCCTACCCCTGGGTACCATCACCATCCTCTGTATCGACCTGGGAACTGACATGGTAAGGCACACACACACACACACACACACACACATAACACACACACGCGGGACCAACACATACACACACACAAACACACACAAAATACGAAATTGTGCATTGTTGAAAATAATGTCACATGTAAACTCGATATGCCCTATCTCACAATGGAGCAATCAATCAAATATACATCAATGTGAAATATTTGTTTCTCATACAAACTCACATCTGTGACCTGTGACCCCCCTCCCCCAGGTGCCCGCCATCTCCCTGGCCTATGAGGCAGCCGAGAGTGACATCATGAAGCGTCAGCCCAGGAACCCCACCAGGGACAAGCTGGTGAACGAGAGGCTCATCAGCATCGCCTACGGACAAATCGGTGGGTCCCCATTAGCTCCTCTATCTGGTTGGGGCCATAAAGACAGTGCATATGTAACTGGACATGTTATCATAGCCCACAGCCAGATCAATGATCAATACTTCCCCATGAAGTCCTTGAGCATTAGTCGTGAGATTAGTCTTCCACCACCCTGTTGTAGAATCTGACAGACTGATGAGTGTATCGATGCTTATAGATCATACATCTATGGCTAGTGGATTATAGTTCACAAGTCTATATGAGAAGTCAATGGCTTCTCCTTGTGGGATCCGGTAACATCATTTCCAGAGTGAACATGTGTTAATGCATTGTGTCTATGTCTGTGTGTGAAGGTATGATCCAGGCTCTGGGAGGCTTCTTCTCCTACTTTGTGATCTTGGCTGAGAATGGATTCCTACCCTCAATTCTTGTGGGTATCAGGCTCAACTGGGACGACCGCGCTTGCAACGACCTGGAAGACAGCTATGGCCAGCAATGGGTAGGTACACGCTACAATTATGAGCCAAAATAAGTATTCAAAATATAGCCATACAGTATATTACAAGTACATATGCAAATTCATTGTTTACACTATTTCACCATAGTTGATCAGATTCTATGAATAAATATTCCCTGACCAAGATTGCTGTCCTTTTAGTCACACTGCCGGGATGCCAATGTCCATTCTATTGTTCTATTTCATTCTATGATTCAAATATTGTGTCTCACTCCCTTTCTCCTCTCTCTGTGTGTGTGTAGACATATGAACAGAGGAAGATCGTGGAGTTCACGTGTCACACAGCCTTCTTCGTCAGTATCGTGGTGGTACAGTGGGCTGATGTCATTGTCTGCAAGACCAGGCGGAACTCTGTCTTCCAGCAGGGCATGAAGTGAGTCTGTCTGCCTGTCTGCCTGTATGTTTCTGTCTCTCTTTTCCTGTGTCTGTCTGCCTGTCTGTTTCTGTCTCTCTTTTCCTGTCTGTCTGTCTGCCTGTCTGCCTGTCATTCTGTCTCTGTCTGTCAGCCTGTCTTGTTTCTGTGTCTCTTTTCCTGTCTGTCTGTCTGTCTGTCTGTCTGTCTGTCTGTCTGTCTGTCTGTCTGTCTCTACATTTGTTAATATACAGTATGCTTGGTCTCTATGTATATTAGTCTCTCTCACCCTCTTATATTTATTCTCATTCTCATGTCTCTCCTCTGCACTACTCTCCTCTTAGGAACAAGATCCTGATCTTTGGCCTGTTTGAGGAGACAGCTCTGGCTGCCTTCCTATCCTACACCCCAGGCATGGATGTGGCACTCAGGATGTTCCCCCTAAAGTGAGTGGAGTAAACCCAGAAATACACCTACACAAACAGATAGACATAGACATACATCTACACAAACAGACATACATACATCTACACAAACAGATAGACAGACATACATACATCTACACAAACAGACATACACCTACACAAACAGATAGACATAGACATACATCTACACAAACAGACATACATACATCTACACAAACAGATAGACATAGACATACATCTACACAAACAGATAGACATAGACATACATCTACACAAACAGACATACACCTACACAAACAGATAGACATAGACATACATCTACACAAACTGAAAGACAGACATACATCTACACAAACAGATAGACATAGACATACACCTACACAAACAGAAAGACATAGACATACATCTACACAAACAGATATACATAGACATACATCTACACAAACAGACATACACCTACACAAACAGATAGACATAGACATACACCTACACAAACCAAACAGATAGACATACACATACACCTACACAAACCAAACAGATAGACATAGACATACAAACATACTGTACATACACCTACACTGACAACTATTGACCTATCTGCCATGCTGTGTGTTTATTAACCTCTGTCCACCCCCCCCCCCCCCCCCCCCCCCCCCCCCCTCTCTCCAGGCCCAGCTGGTGGTTCTGTGCGGTCCCCTACAGTGTCCTCATCTTTGTGTATGATGAGATCCGAAAACTGCTCATCCGTAGGAACCCAGGAGGTAAATGGCTGTCTCTTTCTCTATGTATAACATTTAGGCCCGAATCCTGTCATGAGATTTGCATTTGTAACTTCACACACACTAAAACAAGAAAACTCTCTAACGCCTCTCTTTTCTCTTCCCCTACCCTCTCCTCCTACAGGTTGGGTGGAAAGGGAGACATACTATTGAGTGATGGATACCGTCTTTACTCATACCCCTACATTTTCCATTTGTTTCTCCCCCCTTTCATTCCATCCCTGGCAAGACACGTCTTCAGATGCCCCACCCCGTAAAAGACAACGACCGCTTCGAAGCAATTTTCATCACAACTGCCCCAAAGATTAAAAACAGCAAAGCACCTTTACGACTTCCTACATCAACCCCCCCATCTCCATCTCCTATGATACTCTTTGCATGTGTTCTCTCACTGCTGTGTACATAAACCAATATATCTACCAAACGGCAGCTGCATATTGTGTATGTAGATTTGAACGAGCTATGATCTTAAAGGGAGTTTCTACGCTCGGCAAAAAAAAAAGGGCCATACCACTCCTTCCTCCCTTCCCCTTCTTTCCCCCCTCTATCTCTACACCTCTGTTCCTCCCTCTCTTCCTTCTCCTGCGACCCTTTGCTCGTCCTCCGGTCACACACAGATCTACGGATCACAAGCGAGATCCCACAGCTGACACCAATACGAGCCGTCCCCTCTCGCCCTCTCCTGTCTGCAGGAGGAAGAGCGGATGTCTTTCTCACTCCGACCGTTTCCTTTTTCTTCAACAGTGTTGTTGTTGTTTTTTTTATAATATGGGGTGGGGGTTCATTGGTTTTACTTGTTTTTTTATTTATATAATGGGAGGGGGGGGTGTGTGAGAGCTGCTTTCCCTCATTTAGGCATAACAAAGCACACCCCGCCATGGCGTCCCCAGTCCCCCTTCCCTTTCTGTCTCTCACACCCTCCTCTCCCCTCTACTCCCTGTTTGTCTGTATGTGTGCACTGTGTGAACCATTGTCCTTGTTAAATACTACAGTACACCCCCAGTTGGAAAATACAACTCAATCTTTCTGTGTGTTCTAGGAAAACTATATAATTCTATACCGATTTAAAGAAATAAAAATATGTTGAAAATAAAACATCTCAAGATACACATTCAGTGAAAAAGAACATCGGCGGCATTGTTGAGCGTGCTATGGAAAAAGAGGAAAGATCACTCTGTTTCCTTTTTTTGTATGGTTTCCAATCTTTTTTTCGCCAGGTTTTCAGAAAGCCGATGCAAAAATGTAACAACAACAAAAAAAGCGACAAGGTTGTGTTTTATTATTAAAACATGTGAGACAGAAACTATGGCGTCCATATTCCTACTACCACTTCCATGTTCCTGGAGTCCGGTCCAATCTAGGAGACCCAGTCCAGGTATTAAGTTCTGTGTGAATGTCTGTATTGGAGACCAGCAGAGGAACAGCCATTTCAGGCTGGGTCTTACTCAGAGGGCTGTAGGGGGTTGAGACTACAGATGACAAAAAAAAAAAACAGTCGTAGAACATGTGTGTGAAAGAAAACGAAACCAACACCAATAAAACATCTAGACCATTTAATACAACCTAGCAATGTCTGTGTGTCTTTATCTCTCCCTGCCTTCGACTCGCTACACTGACTTTCATCTTTCTTTCCCCCTCTTCTCTCATGTCAGTCTGATACTACATGGCTTAAATGCTAAATGTAGGCCTGAATTTATGAAATCTTGTAGGACAAAACTGATCAGTAATGCATCTTTTTTGTCTTCACCTGGACAACATTTGGGGTTGTATATACGCAATGAAATATCTGTAAGAGAATAAGAGATTTTACAAGTGATTCTTAATTTTAAGACCAGCGAGATATACTGTATTTAGTATTTTACTGTGTTCGTTGTTGTATCTATAGTGTTGAGGGACATATTGGCAGAGCGCTAGGACGCCATCTAATGATGAGAATCATATCAGGTTACACTGCAAAATGTACAATTGATAGAAGACTCTGAGTTTGCAGAAGCCTGTGAGTTTGCAGAAGCCCAGGGTAATGTACCAAACGGCCAAATCAAGTAAACGTTTTGGCTTTGATGTTGAAACCTAAACAAAAGTACATATGAAACATACAAACAGTTCCAAACAGAAAGAATGCAGGATACATGACCACGTGTGAAGCAGAAAAACAAAACAACAATTCTACAAAGCTCCCTGATCATATGGTTCCCAAGACAACTGATATTCCGCATTAATGAAACAAATGTATAAAATGTTCTGCGAGTAAAGAATATCATGTCATCAGCATTTTACATTTCTGAAGCTTTGTTAGTCTTGCCTTGTATTCTGTACCTACTGGTAACAAGAGTACAGATACAGTATGGGCCAGTTCCCAGACTGAGATTAAGCCTAATCCCGGACTAAAAAAACACTTTCACTCTCCCCAAAACATAGTTCTCAATCCTGGAGTAAGATTAATCTGGGCTAAATAGCTGTGTTCAGTGGCTAAAATCTGCTATAGATATTACTGTAGGTTAAAAAAAAACACACCACCTCATCCCTCACACATTTAGGGTTTGTCCGTAATGGCACCCTATTCCCTATATAGTGCACTACAGGGAATACAGTAGTTGACATGTATGATGCAGCTTTCCACAACAGGGGGGGTGGGTGTGGGGGAATAAACGCTTAGCATTGATCGAGATGACGAGGTAAACATAATGGGGGGGTAAAATGCTCTTCACAAAAGGTGTATAAACTGCATTGATACTCGCTCTCTACATCTACTACATCACTGACACTCGCTCTCTCACACACACACACACACCCCCCTCCCCTTAAATTCCCACATGTCCATGCAGCGAGCTCTTACAGACTCCTCTCCCCCCCCTCCACATAATAGAATATCGATCGCCCGGCTTTGCCGCAGTGTGCAGCATGCCAGTGAGTGAAGTGTGTGTGGATGGATGGGTGAACCTCCAAGGTCATCTCCATAGCAACCTGTGCATGGGGTTGTCTTGATGAGCAGTGTACAGGGGTCATGTATAAAGGGGGGGGGAAAGGGGGGGGGGGGGGTGGTTAGTACTGAAGTGTCAGAGGGAGGGAAGGACAGGAAGGAGGACACAGAGAGAAAGAGAAAAGTAGGGGGAAACTACATCCTCTTGTGGGGGGGGGGGGGGGGGGGACACATCCAAGGACACAAAAGGGCCTACAAAGTATTGCAATTTTGGCACATATACTGCACATACAGAATATAACACACAACCTTTAATACTTTTTAATGTAATGTTTTAAATCACCACAAATAAATATTATGCGCAAAAGGGACGCAAATATTTCAGAATTCATGCACGGACTTCCTCACACACTCACAATATCTTAGGTAGGATAGTTTATTGCACTTCCCAATTGTCATTAAAAATACCAAAAAAATAGCAAAAAGATAGCATGACAAGTATGAAATCTATATTTAAAAAAAAAAGAATATATTGATCTTTAAATATCAAAGCCATAAAGTAGAGCTAATAAATTATGAAAAGTTTACCCATCAACACTGCACCACATGCCTGCACACGACTAAAAGTAGATGCAGTAGGTACAATACAAAATATGATTTAAACATAATGCTTGATCACCATTAGGTATCTGGAATATCCACTAAGCATTGCTTTAAAGAAAATGCAATTTGTCTCAAAGAACCATTCCTTCTAGTTGGATTAATACATTGTAGAGCTGCAAATGGCACTTCTTCCACAGTCAGAGAAGCGTTGGCGATTTGATGTTCCTTCCCTCATTCAGTTTAATGGTGCTCACTGAGTACTTATTCAACATCAGCTATATAGGATTTTTTAAAACAAATCTGAATTATTACTGTGGCGATGTTAAAGCTCTTTGTAACATGTCAGGTCTTGAGTTGACCGAGGGACATTTTGTAATTATTAGATATCCACAAGGGAACATTAAAACAGAAGGTAGAGGCAATAAGCAAAAGGCCGACTGATATTAAACACAAAATGACAGGTATCAGCCACATTTGGAAAAGACAGTATGAAGTAGGCATACAGTATGAGGTACACGAACCACGTCTCAGTCACTCTTTGTGCGCACGACAGTCAATCAACATATTCTTCTAAATTGAGTACTATTAGGGTCTTTACAGAGTTGTAGAGGGTCAGTAACAGCAAATCACTTCAGAGGCATGACAAGGTGCATTCTGTGTTGTATTTTTTAAAAAAGGTCAAAGGTGAGTGTTGAGGGTCCACACAGAGAAAGATAAGAGGCCTCTAGTGGCCAAAAAGCTGTTTTAGCATGGGCAGCACCATTGAGGGCTTCCACTGTGCTTCTGCCATTTTAAAGTAGTCACCCGCGTGGGGATTCTTATGGGTTGTAGCCTCAATGGCGCTGCCAATGCTGTCACAGACGCTATAATGGCACAGATATACAGATTCTTCTATCACTATGCCTTCACACAGGCTCCATGAAAAGCTCCTCCATTTCCGATCCTCCCTCCAGCTCTCGGAAGGCAGCGTGAGAGCCAATCACAAACATCGTCGCGCCTGAGTGAGAAGTGAGAGAGTCAGTCAAATGGAAGGGATAGAAGGGGCTGAGAAAAAGGAGAGTAGAAGCCTAGGTTACATTTAGGGCTCCATTTTGAGACACCAAACACAATGGTTAATCTTAGCACTACATTCCTATCAATTTACAATTTTCATGCCGGGAATTAATGGACTCAAATCCTAGCGGTGTCGTAAAATGTAATATCCATGTCTCAAGGCTTAAAAATTATTTTTTATTAGCATATCTACACTGATTGAAGTGGATTTAACAAATTACATCAATAAGGTATCAACTTTACCCTAGGTATGTAAAAATGAAAATGCACACTGATTGTTTAAAGCAAAACTACCAAAACTATTGCTGATGGTGAACATGAACAATCCAAATAAAATCTATTGTAAGCTCCGTTCAGCAGGTATAGCCAGATGAGAGTTGTCTCCCCGGTAGCTTACTTTTATTCTGGTAAAACACCATTTTCAACAGCGCAAAGAGAACAATCTAGCAAATTACAGAGGTTGTAACTCAACTAATATAAAGCCTAATATCGTGCAAGCCATTTTAGCATTTGAATACAGAGGACGACCGCAGATGTGCAAGATCAGAAACAGGCCGCCTGCCTCACGTTGGTCGGCAAACAAAGCTGGGCCCAGTGCATAGTTTGACTAGGCTACTGATAATCCTTGGGGTTGATGACATGCAGAATTGCTCGTAGATCAATGACTATCAACCACAGGAGGCAAGTGGCACCTTCATTTGGGAGGACGGGTTCATGGTAACGGCTGGAACGGAATGGTATCAAATACATAAAACGCATGGTTTCCATGCGTGCGATGCCATTCGCTCCCTTCCAGTCATTATTATGAGCCGTCCTCCCCTCAGCAGCCTCCACTGCTGTCAACACAGTTACATGCTTAGTTCGACAATGAAGGAGAGGATGCATCATTTGTCACAAAATATGAGGTACCTTCAGCAGGTCGAAAGTATGTCATGTGAGCAAAACATGTCAGTGACTCGTAAAGTGAATTGATGTTTTGACTGATGTAAGCTACACTTGGATCGGTTTGGGCTCCCATGCAAATCGGGGAATGTTACATCCATAATCATTTGTCTCCTTCAAAGAGAAATACATTCCATAATGCATATCTAGGCCTAGGTCGACAGTTATCCCAGGTCTGATGTGTACAGCAAAGAGTGAGATGGGGGTTGTAACTTACCCAGGACCCAAAACACTGCAGCTCCTGCACCAGCCAACCAGAACACAGGGAAAGAGACCGCCCCAGCCAGACCCAATTGGTGAGGTCCGGTCACCTCTTTTCCTGTGGGCAAAATACATTTTTTTAAAAATCACTCAGATTTCAAACACTAGTCACTCTACACCCAAATTATGGATTGATTTCAGTGCCAACAAAAATTATATTTAAAATTCCATAAATGTTGAATTTGTATTAGGATATTGAATTAGAATTGTATATTTTCCAATTCGTAATGCCATTTATTTGAAACTGAATTGAATAAACATTGCATTCGGGTTTTAAAATTGTATTTCAATTTAATATTGGAAAATTAAACAGCAGGTTGAAACTGAGTGTAAAAGATGGTCGTCATGGATATTGTTTCAAAGACTGACAAAACAAAAATGGACAGGCTTTCTAAAGTGATGATTTCATCCAGAACATCCATATGCATATTAGAGCTTATGAGACCAAACCCGTAAAAAAAAACAGAATTAAAATTATGATTACCTACGGCATATTACACATGGCAGAAAAACATCAAACAAAACTGATTTAAGATGTATTTGGTACATAATTGGTCTAGCCTTTGAGTGTGGACTGTAAGAATTTGTTCTTAACTGACTTGCCTGTATGGACTGGTTTCCTTATGCTAAGCTCCAAAATATATCCATGAGTCTGGGAGAGAACGTAAAGCCCTAGGCTGTGCTGTTGGTTCGTTGAATGTGCAGGGCGGCATACAGATGGACCGCAAGTATAGTGAATTTGCATTGGATTTTGAATAGCCTAGTAATTACCTTTATAGCTACAAAATCTCACCACCAAGTCATTTACTATAAAATAATGGCATGGGACTTATAAGGATATCTTGTCAGCTAAATTAACAAGCCTACAACCATTGGCATGGAGAATAGCCAGATGACATACAATAGGTCAACTCATATAATGTTTCTTAAGACCTGACTAAAAAAATTATGGATTTATTGTGATGGTGTATATTCAATTGATTTATTAGACTTAAAAAATAAATAAATACAATTATATATATCTACACACAATACCCCATAATGACAAAGCAAAAAACGTTTTCATAAATGTTTGCACATTTATAAAAAATGAAAACAAATAATTATTCAGACCCTTTTCTCAGTACTTTGTTTAAGCACCTTTGGCAGCAATTAGTCTTGAGTCTTCTTGCTACAAGCTTGGAGTTTCTCCCATTCTTCTCTGCAGATCCATTCTCTCCAGAGATGTTCGATTGGGTTCAAGTCCGGGCTATGGCTGGGTCACTCAAGGACATTCAGAGACTTGTCACGAAGCCATTCCTGCGTTGTCTTGGCTGTGTGCTTAGGGTCATTGTCCTGTTGGAAGGTGAACCGTCACCCCAGTCTGAGGCCCTGAGCGCTATGGAGCAGGTTTTCATCAAGGATCTCTCTGTACTTTGCTCCCCTCATCTTTACCTTGATCTTGACTAGTGTCCCAGTCCCTGCCGCTGAAAAACATCCCCCACAGCATGATGCTGCCACCACCATGCTTCACAGTAGGGATGGTGCAAGGTTTCCTCCAGACGTGACGCTTGGCATTCAGGCCAAAGAGTTCAATCTTGGTTTCATCAGACCAGAGAATCTTGTTTCCCATGGTCTGAGTCATTTAGGTGCCTTTTGGCAAACTCCAAGAGGACTGTCATGTACCTTCATTATGGGGTTTTGTGTGTAGATTGAGGGGGAAAAAATATTTAAACCATTTTAGTATAAGTCTGTAACGTAACAAAATGTGGAAAAAGTCAAGGGGTCTGAATACTTTCCGAATGCACTGTATATTGGTGCTATGATCTCTCAGTATGAGGTCAAAGTGGGGTTAAATGTAACCGAGGTGGTTTGATGAACCGCGCTCTTTTGATGAGTAACCTTGCTGGAGACTTGAAGACATGATAGCTTCCTAAACTCACCCCTATGGGCTTTAGCTAAGCGGGCGAACAGTCTTGTTACATGCAGGAGACTATCCTTGGAAGGGCTTTAACCGGGCTATTCAACTATATTCTTATGGGGGGGGGGTGAAACGTTTGTGACACTCCCTTCTAACGTGTCCTGCACGGCTTCACAGAGGGGAACAGAAGGCACGTCCATGTTTCAGAGAGTCTAACCTTCCAGGAATGGGGTCATAATAGCTTATTGCTAAAACGGTTCTGATGCTAGAGCCAAATTCATAGGAAGAAAATAAATTCTACATGCCACATTGGCTTCAGAAACTGCCAGAAGCTTCCGTTTACCACAGAGAGTGTTTGATTCTTTCCTCTACCTTTCCAGGCTGGCAAAGTACCAGGATGTTGTCTCTGGTTTTGACTCTGAATTTAGAGAACTGAATCCGAATGCATCTGAGAAGTTGAATATATGAAACTTTTGATCAACTTGATAGTTTGTAAACTAGATACATAGACAATGAATGCAATATCTACCATATTGAAACTGAATAAATAAAATATTGAATTTGAATGTTCAATTAAATAAAGCAATGCTATATTCATTCAATTCAGTGTCAAATCATGAAATACAATAATTAAATTACTACATTTGTGCATTACATATTCAAAAATATTACATTCAAATTCAAAATGATGGAATTCAAATACAATCTGTTGGCACTGAAATTGCTCCATATAAATAATCTCACAGAACATGACTGCTTTACTCACCAAAGACGACCAGTTTAGACTCCAGGGACTTGAGGTGGATGATGTAGAAGGCACCAACAAACACTGCCAAAGCAATCAGCAGCATGGGAGAGCTGATACTGAGGTAAAGAGGGGGAGATTGGAAGAGGGAAAGAGTGCCTCTTTGATAATCACAGATTCTAAATCAATTCAATCCAGCATAGATCTAGGCCTATTCAAACTGAGATTTGGAATTTGAAAATAAAACAGGCTGCTGGCAGCAGTCTGTCTATATGCAATATGTAATTACTGTTTTTATATATTCACTGAATATCACAGTGTCTTTAAACTCCTGTCCCACAGCTCTTACATGCAGTAGAGGATGAGGCCGAGGAAGATGAAGGTGTAGTTGCTGTTGTAGGTGTCAAAGTTGCGCACCACCCTCTGGCACAGTTCACCAAAGTTGCGGGGCTTGGTGAACTTCCTGTGATCCACGAAGCCAGCCCAGGGACGGATGGACGCACGGCGACGATCAAACCACTCCTTGGCCACACTGGGCGAGAGGCCTTTGGGCAGCCACAGCCTGTGAGGCAAGGCAGAAAGCCAGGGTGGTAAACTAAACAAGAGGTATGGGGAGATGGAATAATTGTATAGCATTAAACCAAGAGACTGATCGTGGACAGAATGAACAACAATACATCATAGCCAGGTATAATACAAGGAAAGGACAAACTGACCCATCTAGTTCCTTTAGTGGTAGGCTAGATTAAGAAGAATATGAGACAAATTCAGATCACAACTTTCCCACACAATAATAGCCACAGAAGAATGACTACACATGAGGACTATATATAAAATGTATCTGGACCAGAACCAGTCACCAACCATGATCCGAGAGAGATACATGGTGCTACAACGCATCAAGTTGATTCAGGTGTGTTAGTGCTGGGCTGGAACAAAAGCCTGCACAACCTGTAGCTCTCCAGGACCAGGTTTACAGACTGCTGGCACTAGAGCAGGGCTCTCCAAACCTGTTCAGGTTATTTACAACTGGGGTTGGAGCAAAAACATGCAGGAGGGGGTAGCTCTCCAGGAACAGGATTGGCGAGCCATGTACTAGACAGATGAACTAACACAGATAGAGACAGAGCTAGAAAAACAACAGCACACACCTTCCCATGACACCTCCGGATCCAGCAGCGTCGGCTGGCTCAGCGCTGAAGAGATCCCCTGCCTTGGAGTCCATGTCTACAAGGCAGTTCTCACCCTTTGGGACACCAGATTGCATTAGAGTAACGGATGCCGATGTAGGCTAAAATACAACATGGCAGTGACAGAAAAGAAACATTAAAAGGTTAATGGCACTGTTTCACAAGCAATAACAAATCCTCTCACACAATGCAAAACTAGGCTTTCTATTGTTGTAACAAATTAATCATGCCCAGTGAAAAACCTAGAGACCGTCGGGAGAGTCTTGGGTTATGGAATGGAACATTTTTGTCATCATTTATGGGCTTGCCCACAGACAGTTCGATTGCAACATCGTTTAGTTAGGTAGTTAGAATATTAATAACTGAATCACAGAAACTAGCTAACACACAAGTTGTTCATTGTCATTACTCAAAACCTTGAATATCTCCCTTTTTTACATTTTTTTTTTTACACTAAATAACGATTCCGGTCGAAGACGCCACATCACCATTCCTTCATGTCAATTATTGCTACGCTTAGCCAATATTCTATCACTGCATATGAAAACGAATAGCTTTTGCTACATACAAAATAGTTACATAAATCATATTTTTGAAGCAATACTCACAGTTGTTGAAAGTGTTTACTGCACTGCTGTGCTCAGAAATACAAAAACACAAAAATTGACTTCTGCTGTGCTGTTGCTCAGCGGATGTGATGTGGAACGAAACTGACCGCTGGGTCTAACTTCCGGTATAATTTATTGTATGAATTTCAAATTAAAAGTCAAAAATATGATCAATTTAATTGGAGCAGAAAATGAGATAAATAACTGATAGCTATTTATGACTTATGAGTTATCAATTAACATTATGTAACAGGAATGTCCAGGTGAACAAAAAGGAGTGCAGTTGTTGATGAAGTCAAATCTAAAACAATCCGGTTTAATACAACAATTGAGGGAAACACCTACAGAAGAGAAGCATAGAAAATGTCTAACGCTCCTTATATATTAATCACAAAGCACCGAATGTTCTGTAAACACCAGCCAAAGGCTTGAAGGAAGTCACATCAGCTGCTACAGAATCACAGTGGCACAGATACATTATCAATGTGTCCTTAAATCCAGTCTTGGGTCAAACTTTAACCATAACATTAAACACCTGCAGACATTTCATACTGGCAGTTAAACAGGTCAAAAATAATATCATAAATAGTTAGTTACATTTGATAATTTTATACTAACAGGCACAAAGAGACTTAAACATAGATAGATACGTTACCCAAGGGAATGCATCTGCCTGTGTCTTCCCACACAATTATGTTTATTACATATCAACAGTAAATCAAACACAGGGAAAGAATTAGCCAAATCATTTCCCATTACAGCATATCTGTTATTTATTCTGTGCCACGTTCTGGATGTCTGGAAAATGTATGATCTAAAAATGATCATACATTTTCATATTTTATCATATTTAAGTTTCTGGTTGAAATAAGAAGCACACATTTCAGATGGTAGCCCATGCACATTTAATAGTTCACCTGGAACATAGCATACTAATTATTTATACCTGTCAATACATAT
Source organism: Oncorhynchus clarkii lewisi (assembly GCF_045791955.1). Classification (NCBI taxonomy): domain Eukaryota; kingdom Metazoa; phylum Chordata; class Actinopteri; order Salmoniformes; family Salmonidae; genus Oncorhynchus; species Oncorhynchus clarkii. The sequence goes on from NC_092149.1 coordinate 35,181,040, forward strand.
ACAATGAAATAGACAAGTATTTATTTTCTTTGCAGGCAAATTGACATCGAACTCAGAGGCATGACTATAGTTTTGGTATGAAAGCCATGAAGTAACGAACACTTTGAAAAGTAAGACAACAACATCACAACAGTGTTAAAAACAGATATGATGTATTACTGCAGAAGGCATTTTACTTTCAAGACAAAAAATGCAAAGTTTTGTTTTCAAGACACAGGACAGCAGCTCAAACGTGTGTCCTGTGTCATACTAATAAGCAGGGACTCCTGCTGCTCAGCAATCTGTTGCGCAATGTTCATGTGGACTTCTAGCAATGTTCTGTAAGTTCAAGCTAGTACAGTCATATCTTGTTGATCCAAGAGCTGGGTTCTTGTGGGTATGTACTAGATCCCATATCTTCTTACTGGTGGAAGTGAGAATATGCTTCTCAATCCTCTGTCTGATGCCCTTTCCCTGAAGGCCCTGACATGTTTTCTCCCTGTTGTGAATGCACCTTCCTAGTGAGTCCATTTGAAGAACTTGAAGCAGGGATTGCATGTAGGCCTACAATTTTTCCTCAACTAGGCTCCTTTGACACCTAGTTAATACACTTGTGATAAAGCATTTTCTATAGGACACTTGTATAGTCTCTCACCACTGTGTGTGAAACCTCAATCACTGTCAGATGAGCCAGATCACAGTTCTCTCCAGTGTTATCAAACTGTTGAAATGTTGTTGTTCATGCCGAGTTCTGACACGTTATACATTTTGTACATTCTCATTATGCCTTGCCAAATTTCCATTGTGCAAAGGCTTTGCCACAGTCACGAAAGAGATGTATTTCTCTCTTGGATTCTCAAGTTGGGTGGATGTCAGTGCTGAGATATTTCTCACAAATACAGCAATTAGCCTATAAGATTTATTTCCTGTGTGTCTTCATGTGCATTTTAAGATTTCCATTCTGAGCAAATCCTTTGCCACAATAATCACAACAATATGGTTTCTCCCCTGTATGAATCCTCCTGTGCGCACTCAGATTAGCAGTATTGCTGAAACATTTGCTACAATCATGGCAGCTGTATGGTTTCTCCCCTGTGTGAACTCTCATGTGTCCTGTATAATTTGATCTGGTGCTGAAACTTTTGCCACAAACAGAACAGAGATATGGCTTCTCCCCAGTATGTCTCCTCCTGTGCAAAACCAGATGTCCACTTTGAGTGAATCCTTGGCCACATTCCTGGCAGCAATATGGTTTCTCGCCCGTGTGAGTCCTTTTGTGTCCGATCAAATTGGCGGCATCACTGAAACACCTGCCACAATCATCGCAGCGATATGGTTTCTCTCCTGTGTGAACCCTCATGTGCTTTTTCAGCCTAAGCTTCGTGGTGAACATTTTACCACAAACATGACAAAACTCAGGCTCAGCTACGATGTGAGTTTGGAGGTGATCTTTCATATTCTCTTTAGAATCTAGGTGCTTTCCACACACACCACAGACACGTTCTTTATCCTCTATATGTGCATGACTTTGCACATGATTAAAAAAGGGACGCTTGTACCGAAAAGACCTGCCACAAACCTTACAAGAACAGGGAGTACATTTCATGCCATTTGCACTGCTATAAGTTTGTTTTCTTTTTTGTTTTTTTGTGGTCTTTGGTTTGTGTGACTTTAAAAGAGACTGGGCTCCTTTGCTTTCCATTCCATTGACATGTTCACTATTTGTACTCTGAGCTGAAGAACAGGTTGGTTCTGATATTCTGTAGTCCTCTCCATCAGGTTCTGTTTTGATCTGTCCAGTTACAACGTTTGGTTGAGAATCTCTCTCCCTATTTTCCTCACTTTGGATTTGCAAGGACTGAGTTGGGTCCTGATCATAATCACTTACACAGAAAGGATCAAATATGAACTCTCTGGTGTCAGACTCCAGCCACTGAAGTTGCTTTTTGAGTTCCTCCTGCTCCTTTTTGATCCATATGGGCTCGCTGTCCTCCTGTCCAAGACTAGGGCTCCAATCCTGCACACAGGGCTGCTGCTCAGGGTGAACCTCCTCGTCCAATACAGTGAGCTGCTGGAGGTCTGAAGGGAGAGAAGTCTACTAACGTTACATTATTTATCAAAATTGATAAAAAGGTCAAAAATACAGTTCTGGTAGATTTAACAGCTGCATAATGGAATAACATACTCAACGCTTTTGGATATACAAATCCATCAAATATTGACTGAATTATAGTGCATCAACAAAAAATCTAAAACGGGCCAAAAACAATTAGGCTACGTGGCAAGTGAATTTACACCCAACAATAACAGGGAATTAATGGCTGGAACGGGAGGAGTCCTGGGGGAGAGCATGCGCGTTGAATCCTCAAGAATGTCTAGACATAACGTTACTTTTGTCGACACTGGCTCTCAAAATGAAATAACTAAAATTATCAAGGTGTATGAAATGTAGGTTGAATAATAAATGTCACAAACCTGCTCTTTGTAACTTTATCTCAGGTTTAATAACGATGTCAAGAATATTCTGTAGACGGTCGTTCTCCTTTTTCGAACGGGAAACCTCTTCCTGGTACTCAGCTATCGTTTTTTCAACTGCCCCGAATATCTCATCAGCAGCCACAGTTAGCCGCTGGTTGAGAAACGCTCTCAACAACTGTATTTTAGACATGTTTACAGAATGCTAGTGCTAGCTAACTAGCAATCAGTGACAACGCTATTATTTGACAACAACTTCGTTCATCAATGATAGATGTTCATGGATCTGCTGTGCCAAAAAAAAAGCATGCGTAGAGTGCGCACCACGGCTTAACGCATTCTGCAATGTCGCTACCTACAGGAGTGGAGTGGACATCGTCAGTTCGGATTTCTATGAACATTCTCCATTTCATAAACGATAAGGAATATTAATTTCGCTCCTTATCTGTACCACTCAGGGGGAGGACCAAGTCATTATTGTTCGAGTCACAAACAAGTCTCAAGTCACATGATCCGAATCTCAATATGTGTTAATACCACACAAACTACCGACATTACAGGCTAAGAATGGACAGAGAGATAGGCCCTTGTGTTCATTTTATCACATTTCTCCAATGCCAAATCAGTGTGTCTTGTTTGCAACGAAACTGTCCCTATTTGCAAATAATTAAATATGAGACGTCGTTAGGAAACTGAGCGTGGTAAAAGTCAGGCCTACCTTTCCACCCTTAGAACGAGTAGGCCAACCGACGCGGACAAATGTAAGCTTTAACTGCTGGCTACTCTTCTTCCATGGCTTAACCCAATGTAAAAAAAAACGTTATATTGTACAGAAAGTGAATAGCTTAATCAATTCATGATCAGTCTCCTAGGCTATAGAAGGTTTTATCTCAGCCTCAATGGCAAAGAAACTAAACAATGATATCGCATAAGCATCGGAATCACGTCTTTCCAGGGTATTTTACAGCTTGTTTCTAGCGTCCCTCCAATTCGAGTCCTGGTTTTAACTTAACAGTCCTTCACTGACACGGAGGTAGGCTATTTAAAGAGTGCACGATGGAGGAATTGGCCTACAAAACTATGGATATAGCAGCCCAGTCCAATTTCTGTCAAACAGGTAGGCCTACCTCTTATTTCTTAAACATGAAGAAATAGGTTCCAACACAAAGCCCTCTGGTTGTTAGTAAAGTCTAACTAAAATGAAGACGGTTGAAATGAATTACTGGAATGCGCCTACTTTCAGCACCATGAGCTGTCCATTTTCGATTGATTGTGCCACGGCTGCTGATTCAAGCTTCAGCACCACAAAGGTTACTCGAATCTGGCTTATTGTGAAGTAAATAACTCGGATAAATACATAATGGGGATGAAACATGTTGTTTTTATTCCAATCTATTATAGTATTGTAACGACCCTGGGTTTATAAGCGCGGAAATCGACTCTTTTGCGGCACAGTCAATAGCGCGCCGGACCTCGGGCTAGAAGGTCAAGGGTTCAAGACCTGCTCCCTGCTGTTTCATTACATTGGTGTCAGAAGGGATCGGACCTCGCATCCACGACAGTGCGTGTGCTTGGCCGGTGAGCGCGTTCCTGCAAGACGTAGAGTCGCAAGCTAGCGCGAGGAATAGGGATAAGACTATGGCAACAGATGTGGTGTGTTACATTTATTATTTTTTTTTGCCTCCAATTGTGCACAGAAAGATCACTGAGGTAAAAAAAAATGATAGTAATGTAGGCATATGGAAAATGTTTTGGCTCTTGTGATCACTGAAGGAAAAGGACAAAACACAAATCAAAACAGATGTGACATTACACCATATGAACAAGACAAAAACAATATTTATGCACAGATAAGATACACCTTATTTGATTTATTTGACAAAGATAATGCACATTGATCAAGACTTATGCATAATTCCATCTGTAGTCCCTGGGAAGGTGGTTACAAACATGTTAAAAGACAACACACACACACACACACACACACACACAATAGCCATAGATATCCTATAATTAACTATAACATAGTGTTCACTTTTGTTATAGTGTAATTATATGGCAATAGCATATGGCATATTATATGGCAATAGTATATAAAAAGCATCCGGTATGTAACTTTCTCAGAACAACTATTGCCCTTTCCCCACACCAGGTAATGTCATATATTCTCCCTCTCGTGGGTAATCCTTATGTGCCTTCCAAGGGAGTTCATCCATTTGAAGGATTTGCCGCAATAATTACACCTAAACGGCTTTCCATCAGTGTGAATTGTCTGATGTCTATTCAATGCACTTGTTGTCATAAAGCATTTTCTACATATAGGACACGTATACGGTCTCTCCCCTGTGTGACTCCTCACATGCGCTTTCAGATGATGAATATTGTTGAAACATTTGTCACAAACACGGCATTGCCATGGTTTCTCTCGGTTTTCCTGACTTTGTATTTGGTAAAGATATGAGGACTGAGCTGCCGGGTTCTCTCCGTCTTCCTCACTTTCTATTTGGTGAAGGTATGAGGACTGGCTTGGGTTCTCACTGTTTGTCTCACTTTGTATTTGGTCAAGAGGTGATGAATGAGTTGGGTTCTCTCTGCTTTCCTCACTTTGTATTTGGTGAAGATGTGATGAATGAGTTGGGTTCTGAATCGGATCATAGTTACTTTTCAAACAGGCAGGACTGAATGTGAAGTCTTTGGTACCAGACTCTAGCCATTGAAGTTGCTCTTCCCTCCGACTGGTCCGGAGTTCCTCCTGCTCCTTTTTAATCTGTGTGGCCTCTGGACCATCTTGTTCCAGACTTGGGCTCCACTCCTGCTCACAGTGCTGCTGCTCAGGGGGAAGATCCTCGTCAGAGACAGTCAGCGGCTGGGAGTCTGAGGGAGAATGGATAAAAAATATAGAAAAAATATCAAATAACATGATGAAAGCAATAAATGTATGTAGTAATAAGTAGAAAACAAAGACACGCCGAGTCTGGATTCAAACCACAGCCGGGATTCGAACACCTGCCACTCATAGCTTATGCTTCCTCCCACCCGATGCACAAGATTGTCTTTTGATTCTTACTTTGTAAAACCTACAGCATAGTGAGCAGGCCAGGCAAACCTGCATCTTTTTGGGGTCTGACAAAACGTGTAGAATGCAGGTAGGTAGCTATAGAATGAGCTCTCAAGAATCCAAGGGGCTATGCTGGCAATGCAATTTGAGTCAGAAGGGCAAATATTGATGAGCTTCACATGAATCAGTACTAGCTAGATGCAGTAATATCAAAGCAGTAGAAGCTAGTTAGCTAGCTAGTGCCCATATGCGTTTTAAAATGTCCCAAACCTGTTTTTTGTAACCTTAGCATCCTCCGTAGACGGTTGTTCTCCTCTTTCGTGCGGGACACTTCTTCCTGGTACTCTACAATCGTCTTTTCAATTGTCCCAAATATCTCATCAGCAGCAGCTGTCAATCGTTCGTTGAGAAACAATCTCAGCAACTCTATTTTTGGCATTTTGAGGAATGCTAGTCGAATAGATAACCCCAGTAACGTAAACAAAGCAGTGTGAGGTTCTTACATCCGGTCACGTGTTTTTCTCTCACGATTTTCTAAATAAAAGTCCAGTCGAGCGCTCTGGAATGGGATAAACTGAAATAAAATATGAAAATTGGATTATTAAATTGAAATTGGATTGACTAATAATTTATGCATCCATAATAAAATGATAAAGACAAAACTATTTAATAACTATAACTGTTTATAACTATATATGTGAAATATTTTGAGAAAACCTATAATCTATTGATAGATTGTCGAAATGGTCTAATGGTCTGCATCTCAGTGCTAGAAGCGTCACGACAGATCCTGGTTGGGGTCCAGGCTCTATACCAACTGTCTGTGTTTGGGAGTCCCATAGGCAGCGCACAATTGACCCAGCATCGTCCGGGTTAGAGTTTGGCCGGGGTAGGCCGCTATTGTAAATAAGAATTTGTTCTTAACTGATTTGCCTAGTTAAATAAAGGTTACAAAAAATATATATAATAATACATAACAAGAGATTAATATAAGAGTGTAGATTGGTTAAATTGCCAAATCAAACACACACCCGCTCTAAATCATTTGATACCTGCTTCCCAGTCACTACCACCAGGCTGGTCTGTGTCATAAGATTTCATTGTGTTTTCAGTTCAGTGTCTAGGTAAGTATAGCAGGCAAAGCCCCCTTCCAATGTGCGCTGCATTAATATCATGGGTTGCATGTTTCGTCAAAATACTGTTTTGGACTGATGCCCGACTGAGCATTCTACGCAATGCATCGTCAATGAGCGTTGAAGATTTAATCAAAAGTGCATTACAGTGGCTTGGATATACAATGACATTCAATTAGTAGGAAAACCTTTTGTCATCGTTTTGATGTATCCAGATTGACTTTAGATGCAGTAAAACGTTAGCTAGCTAGCTAAAATTGAGGGGAGGCCACCGGATTTTAGCTAGCTAACGTTCGCATTGCTAGCTATTTTTTTAAACTAAATACTAAATACTAAATACTACTTTAGCAATGTCATAGTGTTTCCAGGCACAAAAGTGTTAGCCTCCGTCCAGAATGACTGGCATCACTATCGCGCCGCCGGTAGAGGGCGGCTTGAGAACGTTCATAACAATGGCATGACGCGACCGAGTGACCGAGGTGCAATCTATGAATAGACATTGAATTTTACCATGCAAATATACAGTGCATTATAAGGAATTATAAACTGGGTGGGTCGAGCCCTGAATGCTGATTGGCTGACAGCCGTACATAAGACCGTATACCACGGGTATGACAAAACATTTATATTTACTGCTCTAATTACGTTGGTAACCAGTATAGTAGTAGCAATAAGGCACTTCGGGGGTTTGTGATATATGGCCAATATACCACGGCTAAGGGCTGTGTCCAGGCACTCCGCGTTGCGTCGCCTTAAAACATGCAGACATGCTCGCATTTTGCGTACCGACTACGCAATTATCTGTCCATGTACGCTTGTACGAGAACCGAGTTAAAAGTACGCAGAAATTAATAGGGTCTGATTTTTTTGTTGCACATTTTTATGAAAAATAAATCCACTGAGTAAATCTAACATCACAATTATCGAGCTACAACACAGAGGCATGTACGGAGTTTGTGTCAACGGACATGGAGATGAATACATCATTATTCCACGTAGCTACCCAGTGTCTGCCCCTCCTGTTGTGATGCTGAGTTTGCCGACTGGAAAGGTAAACACTAATTGTTTCAAGCTAACGTTAGCGAACATAAGATTGTCATTTAGTGGTCTCTAAAATGCCAGCAGTTCACTCGCATTTGCTAGTGAAATAAATTAAATGCAAATACGAAAAATAACTGGTCGCATTTGTGCGAGTGTGATATACATTTAATTCTGTATTTTCCACGTAACATTACGAGGATCACGCAACCTGAAAAACTGTAACTGTAACTGTAATTATGATCCAGTCACAAAAAGTATAATCAAAAATAAATATAAACATATTGGCATTAAATGGAGTCTGGAGTTTAGAAGACTGCGCGATGAATAATGAATGAGTGTCCGGTATTAGCTATAGAGGCAATGCTTCTAAAATGCCTTTGCACTAGATTTGCGAGTTGAATCTCCAATTTGCCGTGCCCATCTGGTACTCTGAAAAATTGGACAGGATTGGCAGGTCTGACTTGTGTATGAGAACAGCCCTTAGCCGTGGTATATAGGCCATATACTATATCTCATCCTTGCATTATCTCATAATTAGACAACGGGTGGGTCTAATCCTGAATGTTGATTGGTTAAAAGCTATTCCAGCCAGTGTCTATTCCACAAGTTACCACTGGGGCAATCTATGACGTTAAAATGAATATTTACTCTGTTCCATCTGACTGAGCAATCCACTATCTCATCAGCCCAGCCAGGCAATTTATAAACTTGATCTCCACAATAAAAAGCATCTAGACATTATCTCTCTGTTAGTCTAACATTTAGTTTTCAACAGTGGAGATTTGTCTAAACCTTGCTGTCTGTCTCTCCAACATTTGCAACATTGTCTCAATGTTCAAATTCGATCTCCAGCTGTCCCATAGTAATGAACATGTCGTGAGTCGTCATGAGACAGGCAGGCAGGAAACGAAGCGCAGCTAGTTTCCCCTAAGGAGACTGAAAAGATTTGGAATGGGTCCCCAGATTCTCAAAAAGTTCTACAGCTGCGCTATCCGAGAGCATCCTGAACAGTTGCATCAATGCCTGGTATGGCAACTGCTCGGCATCCGACCATAAGGCGCTACAGTGGGTAGTGCGTACGGCCCAGTACATCACTGGGGCCAAGCTTCCTGCCATCCAGGACCTCTAGACTAGGCAGTGTTAGAGGAAGGCCCAAAATATTGTCAAAGACTCCAGTCACCCAAGTTATATTTCTGCTACGGAAAGCAGTACCGGAGCGCCAAGTCTAGGTCCAAAAGGCTCCTTAACAGCTTCTAACCCCAAGTCTTAAGACTGCTGTACATTTAATCAAATGGCCACCCGAACTGTTTTCATTGTCCTCCCCGATGTACAAATTACCTTAATTACCTCAATTAACCGATACCCCCTGTATATAGCCCCATTATTGTTATTTTATTGTGTTACTTTATTGTGTTTATTGTGTTTATTGTGTTACTTTTTTTTTACTTTACTTTATTTAGTAAATATGTTAACTCTATTTTCCCAAAACTGCATTGTTGGTTAAGGGCTTGTAAGTAAACATTTCACGGCACCTGTTGTAAGTAAGTAAGTAAGTAATACACCTGTTGTATTCAGCGCATGTGACAAATACAATTTTATTTGATTTAGTTTTCTGTCTTTCCAGATTCAGTTTGAAGTGATTGTGTGAGTTGTGTTGTTGGCTAGCTCCTCTGAACAACGGTGTTCTGATGAGAGAACACATTTTCTATGCCAGGCGAGATCGTTATGGATGTACCCAAATAAATGTCACTAGAAAACAACTTAAACAAACGCAAATGCAGCTACTATGCTGCTATTCTGGCTGCACTTTTTGATGTGACTGTACATTAGCCATAGTTGGCTGGCTAGCAAGCAAGGGATTAGAATGTTGCCCGCCAGTATGGCAATGGAACATTTAGAACGAACAACTGTATCAGGTATAAAGGTAAGACCCAGATGCAGACACGTCGAATTAACAATGGTTTAATGATCCAACGGGCAGGCAATGGACAGGTCAAGGCAGGCAGGGGTCAGTAAACCAGAGGTTTGGCAACGGTACATGGACGGCAGGCAGGGTCAGGGTAGGCCCGAGGTCAATAATCTAGAGGAGGGGCAAAGGTACATGTCAGCAGGCTCAGGGGCAGGCAGGCAGGCTCAGAGTCAGGACAGGCAAGGGTCAAAACCAGAAGGGTGAGAAAAAGAGCGACTGGGAAAGCAGAAGCTGAGAACAAAAACACTGGTTGACAAACAAGACAAACTGGCAACAGACAAACAGAGAACACACATATAATACACAGGGGATAATGGGGAAGATGGGCAACACCTGGAGGGGGTGGAGACAATCACAAACACAGGTGAAACAGATCAGGGTGTGACAGACTGGGTCACGTCCATTGATACAGAAGAAAAAGACTGAACGACTGGGTCACGTCTCTGGCAACCAAACCGATAGAACGAACGACCAGCCGGTTTGGGTAGCAACCCTAGATTTGTGTCAGGACTATATCTTGTGGAAGGAGGAAATAGTATGAATAAATTGATCAAAATACATTTTTTAATGAAAATATGTAAATCATTATTTGAATATGTTGGTAAGACATTGTATAAAAGTGATAATGCTCTCGAAGCCGGTGTTTGGACTTCGTCTCGGGCCTAACAACACCTGTGCCAGCATATCCTCCAAACATGGGCTTTTTGGGCATTATCACTTAAATAATGCACACTCTAGAATGACCTTCAAGCCAATCAGAAACTATTGCCACGCGGGACTAGGTGGGTGCAGGAATCCGACGCAGAGAGAGTTCCACTGAGGTTAAGTGCTTTACTCAGGCACAACAAAATAATAAGCCCAACAAATACAGGGCGCGGGACACACAACGAGACAACCCAAAAACCACAGGGTGCCAAGTTAAAGTAAAGAAAATCCACCACTACCTAAAATGCACACACACGTAACATAAAGACAGAAAATAAACACCCACAAAACCCAGGTGGAAAAAGGCTACCTAAGTATGATTCTCAATCAGAGACAACTAACGACACCTGCCTCTGATTGAGAACCATACTAGGCCGAACACAAAAACCAACATAGAAAAACAAACATAGACTGCCCACCCCAACTCACACCCTGACCATACTAAAACAAAGAATAAAATAACAGAACTATGGTCAGAACGTGACAATTATTCAACAATACCATGGTTTAATTAACCAATAAGGTCTGACGGGATGTGGTAAATGGCCGATAGTCCAGCACTGTGGACACATCATAATACCCATAAAACCTAGCCATTAATCCGGTAATGGTTCCAATTGTTTTTTCACCATTCATTTTTGCATCCGGGATTTTAGCACTACTTCATATAAGGTCTGTGTTTAGTGTAGGCTTAACAGTGTAATTCTCTCTCGGACAAGGTGAGTTTTATCAATATATTTGCCTCAATTTACAAAATATTGAAATGGTAATTAGCAATAGAGAAGACCTCAGCAAGACCACAAATTCCTGCTGGAAGCTCCTAAATATCATCTCTAGCTGACACTATCAGCTACAGTTCACCAGCGCGATCAGAGACCTTCTGTGTCCAATCCATGAACTTCTTACGTCCCCTTTCTCTGTCTTATCTAGCCACTGACTACACTTTAGCTAGCTAGTTAGCAGAGCGATATATAAAAAAAATGCCTAGATAACTGTTTGTACAGTATGTTGACTTTGGTGTCTATTTCAGACCTTATGTTATTTTTCAAGGATGAGCGTGAGCATTCAAAGGGGAGAAGACTGCCCATGTGGAGAAGTGCAGCTATAGTGAGGGAAAACTTTGTACAAATAATACGATCCCATCAGTTTTCTATAGGCTAGGCTTACTATATTTATTCCTCAACTTTTCTAATATTAAGCACATTGCTTATCTTTACAACAGGATTATAGCCTACCTGACAGGCATGAAAATGAGCCACGAGAAAAGCGTCCTCCATTCGCTATTTAAGTGCATAGATGTATTTTTTCCGCTGCCCCTGTTTCGAGACAGGTGCATGATAATGGTTGATTCTGAATCAAAACAAATTTCACACATATATTATTTAGTATATGTAAAGACAGGCTAATATTGTCACCCTTCAGACTTAATCCTATAATTTGTGAATGATGCCAGGCATAAGGCAATAAAATATGCCTTTTCTTTGCGACTTTTTCGAATCATAGTCGCACACCTCATGTAGCCTAGCCCAAAGGCCTATATGTTTTAATAAGGTTAGTATCACACCTCATGTAGTCTAGCCCAAAGGCCTATATGTTTTAATAAAGTTAGTATCACACCTCATGTAGTCTAGCCCAAAGGCCTATATGTTTTAATAAGGTTAGTATCACACCTCATGTAGTCTATCCCAAAGGCCTATATGTTTTAATAAGGTTAGTATCACACCTCATGTAGTCTAGCCCAAAGGCCTATATGTTTTAATAAGGTTAGTATCACACCTCATGTAGTCTAGCCCAAAGGCCTATATGTTTTAAAAGGTTAGTATCACACCTCATGTAGTCTAGCCCAAAGGCCTATATGTTTTAATAAAGTTTGTATCACAACTAAAGTGGCCAAATAACTTCTTAAAATGAAGCACATTAATCCGCTTTAAAGGGGTTTAGAGTCTAACTGGCATACATACACAACGCGTGAGTTTCAAGTTTGGGGAAGATCATTTTCACCATAAAAAATGCACCTTTTATAATAAAAGCATTACATGCATAATCGCATTTGTGGTCACTTTTGATAATGGTGTTTTCCCGCTAATGGAACATTCGTGCTTATAGCCTACTGCCATGTGTGTATTGCTGCGTTGATAATGTGAAGAAATAGCCCAACGGGTTGACTACACCGCTCGCGTCTCGTGTGCGAGCATTGCAAAATACATTTAAAAATCTATATTATTCAATTATTGCACCCACACTGCTCATGCGCACCAACGAGCGTCTGCATTGCCAAGGGCTAAAATAGAAGTCAGTTCAATTTCTGACGCAGATCGCGCTGCAAGTCCTACCTCTCTCATCTCCTGTTAAGGGAAATTTTTATCAATGATGACTAATTACAGTGCCTTGCGAAAGTATTCGGCCCCCTTGAACTTTGCGACCTTTTGCCACATTTCAGGCTTCAAACATAAAGATATAAAACTGTATTTTTTTGTGAAGAATCAACAACAAGTGGGACACAATCATGAAGTGGAACGACATTTATTGGATATTTCAAACTTTTTTAACAAATCAAAAACTGAAAAATTGGGCGTGCAAAATTATTCAGCCCCCTTAAGTTAATACTTTGTAGCGCCACCTTTTGCTGCGATTACAGCTGTAAGTCGCTTGGGGTATGTCTCTTTCAGTTTTGCACATTTTTTCCCATTCCTCCTTGCAAAACAGCTCGAGCTCAGTGAGGTTGGATGGAGAGCATTTGTGAACAGCAGTTTTCAGTTCTTTCCACAGATTCTCGATTGGATTCAGGTCTGGACTTTGCCATTCTAACACCTGGATATGTTTATTTTTGAACCATTCCATTGTAGATTTTGCTTTATGTTTTGGATCATTGTCTTGTTGGAAGACAAATCTCCGTCCCAGTCTCAGGTCTTTTGCAGACTACATCAGGTTTTCTTCCAGAATGGTCCTGTATTTGGCTCCATCCATCTTCCCATCAATTTTAACCATCTTCCCTGTCCCTGATGAAGAAAAGCAGGCCCAAACCATGATGCTGCCACCACCATGTTTGACAGTGGGGATGGTGTGTTGCTTTTACGCCAAACATAACGTTTTGCATTGTTGCCAAAAAGTTCAATTTTGGTTTCATCTGACCAGAGCACCTTCTTCCACGTTTGGTGTGTCTCCCAGGTGGCTTGTGGCAAACTTTAACCGACACTTTTTATGGATATCTTTAAGAAATGGCTTTCTTCTTGCCACTCTTCCATAAAGGCCAGATTTGTGCAATATACGACTGATTGTTGTCCTATGGACAGAGTCTCCCACCTCAGCTGTAGATCTCTGCAGTTCATCCAGAGTGATCATGGGCCTCTTGGCTGCATCTCTGATCAGTCTTCTCCTTGTATGAGCTGAAAGTTTAGAGGGACGGCCAGGTCTTGGTAGATTTGCAGTGGTCTGATACTCCTTCCATTTCAATATTATCGCTTGCACAGTGCTCCTTGGGATGTTTAAAGCTTGGGAAATATTTTTGTATCCAAATCCGGCTTTAAACTTCTTCACAACAGTATCTCGGACCTGCCTGGTGTGTTCCTTGTTCTTCATGATGCTCTCTGCGCTTTTAACGGACCTCTGAGACTATCACAGTGCAGGTGCATTTATACGGAGACTTGATTACACACAGGTGGATTGTATTTATCATCATTAGTCATTTAGGTCAACATTGGATCATTCAGAGATCCTCACTGAACTTCTGGAGAGAGTTTGCTGCACTGAAAGTAAAGGGGCTGAATAATTTTGCACGCCCAATTTTTCAGTTTTTGATTTGTTAAAAAAGTTTGAAATATCCAATAAATGTCGTTCCACTTCATGATTGTGTCCCACTTGTTGTTGATTCTTCACAAAAAAATACAGTTTTATATCTTTATGTTTGAAGCCTGAAATGTGGCAAAAGGTCGCAAAGTTCAAGGGGGCCGAATACTTTCGCAAGGCACTGTATGTATACATTACAATCAGGATTGACTAATCAGAATACTATTATGTTACTGTATATGTACTAATCTGAATACTATTATGTTACTGTATATGTACTAATCAGAATACTATTATGTTGCTGTAAATGTATGAGTTTTCTTTCTTGATCCCAGTACTGAATATAATGTGTGTGAATGTGGTCAAGAGTTAGAACAATGACTGTCTGTTCCTTGGTACAAATGAATCAGACTGGCTAGAATGCTTATCTACACGAGAAAACCTTGACTCGTAAATTATATTAAATTGGTAGGGAGACGGATGTGGGAAGGCTTGAGATACAGCCTTTGTACTGGAACGGAGATGGCACGGGTTGGTGTTGGAACTAATGACGTCATTTTCAGTTTATAACCTGTGGTAACCTGTATCGTGTGGAGTACTCTCGTGAATAAACTCTGCTGTTTGACTTTAAGACTGGGCTCTGTCTATTATTATAGAATAAGGGTCTTACATATCCTTATGAATTGACAGAGTGTTTAATTTTAATTGGGTATTAAAACATAGAGCAATTTAATTCCTTTAACATCTCCTCATTGGTTTATAGAAGCAGGTACCCACGTGCCATGTCCTCATTGGTTATACCCACGTGGGTGACTGAAAGACGAAATAGGTCAGTGACGGTAATGCACGTAATTTATGAAAGTTGCCAATCACAATATAAAGTCAAGAGAAGAAAACGCCTGGAAGGAGGAGAGATGACTATGAACGATTCGGTTGACCGTTTTATGCATGGATTAATTGGTGGAGTAGAGGACCTTGTGCATTTCAGGTAAAATAACAACTCAATGTTTATATCCCAGGACAAATTAGCTAGCAACTGCAAGCTAGCTAACTAAATTTCCATAAATGTTTAATGCTTTTCGACCTGTCCCCATATTAATATAATTGGTTCAGAGTTTGTTTTGATATTTTAACATGCGTGTCGTGATCGCGTTTGGTGTGGGGGGACAAAATACATTTATGCACGATGGCGCATGATGGTGCACGCTCGCAGCCGGTTTGGGTTCCGTGTAATAGTTTATCAACAAAGCTAAACGTTCTGATCTGTTGTGTCAGCCACATTACGTAAAAAAGTTTTTTTGATGCTAGCTTTTGTATTAACTTGGGATCTATCGCATCCCAGACTGTGTTTGGAATATTTATTTCTCGCACAGAATTGAATAGGTCAACTTTTGTACTATGGTGGATAGTAGATTGACATAGGCTAGTGCTTCTGCTTTTTGTTAGGCCTACTCATGTTGTTGGCTGACGAATATGTGTGAAATTTGTTTTGAGTTAGAATGGACCATTATCATGCACCTGTCTCAACAGGGTCAGCGGGAAAAAATACCTATCTATGCACTTAAATAGCGAATGGAGGACGCTATTCTCATGGTTAATTTCCATGCCAGCCAGGTAGGCTATATTCCTGTTGTAAAATAAGCAATGTGCTTAATATTAGGAAAGTTGAGAAATTAATATAGTAGGCCTAGCCTATATAACGCTGATGGGATCCTCCTCTTTTTAATAGAGGCCATTACTCTGTTTTCTCACACAATTGCATAGCCTATAGAAATGTTGCAAAACATGAGCTCATGGGCTCTCATGAAGTGTTTGATTAGATTTTTGATACATTTGCATTGATGTCAAAGTGACTACAGGGACAATAGAGTGCAGAGTACCAGGCAGTTAGCAAGTTTGATAGGCTACTAATGACCATCAGCAACATCAGAGCTTGGAGAATCCTAATTACCATGACTAAACGGTCACGTGGAATTTGACTGCTTCATGACTCGTGACTGCTGGTGTGGCGGTAATATGGTCACCGCAACAGCCCTAGTCATGCAACCTATTTTGGTGGTTCACAATATCGGGCTTACGGATGTGGAATGCGAGTTGAGGAAGCCAGCCGTGCCCAACCAGGTGCAGTCAGTGGAGGACCTGTACCCAGTTGAAGACAACCCTCTGTCCCGAGAGCCCACAAACAAGGATCTTCAGTGGCCAAGGAACCATCTCCGGGGCAGGATCAGAGGGACGGCATGTCTCCTTGAACCTGAGCCAGAACATCAGCTACCCTCCCTGTCACCCTGTCTGTACCGGCCCCTTTAAAAAAAATTTTTTTTTTAAATGACATACCCAAATCTAACTGCCTGTAGCTCAGGCCATGAAGCAAGGATATACATATTCTTGGTACCATTTGAAAGGAAACACTTTTTCACAGTTTGTGGAAATGTGAAAGGAATGTAGGAGAATATAACACATTAGATTTGGTTAAAGATAATACAATGAAAAAAGCGACCATTCTTTTGTATTTTTTTTTAACCATCTTTGAAATGCAAGAGAAAGGCCATAATGTATTATTCCAGCCCAGGAGCAATTTAGATTTTAGCCACTAGGTGACAGCAGTGTATGTGCAACGTTTTAGACTGATCCAATGAATCATTGCATTTCCGTTTAAAATGTTGTATCAAGACTACCCAAATGTGCCTAATTTGTTTATTAATAACTTTTCATGTTCAAAATTGTGCACTCTCCTCAAACAATAGAATGGTATTCATTCACTGTAATGGCTACTGTAAATTGGACAGTGCAGTTAGATTAACAATAATTTAAGCTTTCTGCCAATATCAGATATGTCTATGTCCTGGGAAATGTTCTTGTTAATGCTAATCGCATTAGCCTGCGTTAGCTCAACCGTCCCGTGGAAGGGATATCCCGAAGAAGTTTTAAAAATAAGCGCACCTGGGGCATGCAGGCATCCTGGCTGGCATGGCGTGGTCAGCAGAGCAGCAGGAGGCTATCTGTAACAGGGTTGGTTATGTTTCCACTTGCCTCTAAAGAAATGTGTATTTAATGTTCAAGCATTATTATTGGTTGGTTCAACTCTGATGACAATAAGGTGTGTTGTGATTGGCCCCGCTTGCAGATAGGGCGAGATCGCGAAAGTCAGGTCTTCCCAGTATGAAAATGTGATGCAAGGGGTAGGTCACGTTCTGAATACTGTTTTATATTTTACAATGTGTACAAGTTTGCTGTAGGTTACTGATTTATACATGTGTGGGTATATGGTACCTGTTAGGGATTGAGGGGCTTTCTGGGATGTGCTTTGGCATATGATTGCTGTAAATACGTGTGTTAGCTAGCTTACACCGATGTAATGGTCACATAAGCCCACTGCTAACACAGTTGTCTTCATGCTACAGATTTTGCCATCGACAGCCATCAATATCGGTAAGCCCTGCACAACGTACGTGCTGTTTCCCATTTAACAACAGCAACAGAAATAAATTATGCTCAACTGGGACCACTGGCTGATGTGATTTATTTGGACAAAACACAACGCAAGGAGAGTACGATTTACATCTGTTACATATACGGCAGGCAACAGTTGGACAGCGCACCAACCCCAACTGGCACACCATGAGGAGAGGGAGGTTAACTGCCAGAAATTATGGAGCAGTGGTTAGGGCCAAGCGCATTACTCTGTCGCTGCTATAAAAAAGGGTCCTCAGATCAGTCATTGGATGGGATGTTGTCTGTAAAGTGGGCTACAGATAACGAAGAGGAGGGCATCAAGGCATTCAAATGGCTACAGGGATGGATATGCAGGAGTCCGGGCTTTAGATCACGGGGTCTGGGATCCTGGGTGCCTCACCGGAGGGTCTGGTGGGCACCACAGTAGTGGTGGAGGTCAAGTGTCCCTATGGTGCATGGGACCTTACAATTGAAGAGGGAGTGAGGGAGGGTCTTACTGGCACAAGGTCCAAGGTCAGCTCCACATCACTGGAAAGGACATCTGCTTCTTCATTGTGTGGACCATCAAAGCCTCCATCCCCATCTAGTGTGACAACCTCTGACAGACTCATATTGCTCCTCCTGTCAGTACCAGTTTTCTGTTGAATTTAAACGTTCACTGACAGGTGCACAACCATTTGCCATTATTTTCTCTTTCAGAAACTGACACATTCCTTTGCCGGATACAGCATTACTACAAACGATTAAACCATTCTCCCAACACAGTAAATAGACCAGTAGTTTATGTAAAATATTTGACCGTATGGGTAGGCTACAGTAGCCTATTACTGTGCGATATATCAGGGGTTCACAAACGTTCTCACTCCGGTCACCCAGCATTGGGGAACATCAAACTGTTCACACCCCTCTTGTTGGTGGAGAGAACATTTAGTAGGTTTAAAGCTTATTTCTTGCAATTCCACACATCAGGCTGGTTCTTATCCCGCCGCTCCAGCTACCTCGCGACCCAGTGTTGGTGGCTATTCAGTCCCTCCTTTGCACCTTGGCGGCTCGTTATAAGGGGTGATCTATAGTGTCTACCTGCCTGAAGACCAAGATCAGCATCTTGCTGTCCTCCCACGAGTGTGACTGGAGGGTCGTGGCTTGTGAAGATGTATCAGCCGTCTTTAAAACCTCTGTGCCTAGGCTACACTATATCTTTTCCATCGCAAAGTTTGTGCTAGCATTTACAATTTACCACTTTTTTTTGCCATGTTTCCCCTCAGGAGAAGAGAGCTTCATAATTACATATCTTAGATTAGCAGCTGTGGTCATCCAGCATGTAAATCTTGGTGGGGCAAACTCAAGAAATTGTTTAGATGCATGCCAGCAAAGCCACTACACAACACTACATTAATTGGACTATGACGGTGACAAACGGTGCCCACAAAGCTGTCCCAACACCTTCCACTGCAGAACAGTTCATTGAGTCTTATTTACTACCTTTGAAAATAACATGTGACTGACTTGCTTAAAACAAATGTGGTTTGCGATTGTAACTTTGGCATAAGGGGACGAGCAGATAAGAGGCAATCCGCAATTTAGATTAAGACATGAATGAGCGAGCTAGGACTGACGCAGTCATTAGAACTATTTCAGCACTTTTGAAATGTACAGCGACAGAATTCATAACATGGGCCTTTCTTACAGTATTGTCCCTGTACGGCAAGTCAAAACCATAGGATAAATAAAGGGGTCATGAAACAATGAAAGCTCTTACAATATTCAATGAGATTTCACTAAAACAGGCTATAGGCAACAACAAAACAAGTATTCAGACCCTTTACACAGTACTTTAATGAAGCACCTTTGGAAGCGATTACAGCCGCGTGTCTTCATGGCAGTGGTGATTTTAGCATGTAAATCTTGGTGGGGCAAACTCCCCCAAAATTGTTTAAAGGAAGGGGGCATTGAAAGTGCTTAGACTATTCATTGACATTTCTCCAAAACAGGCTGTAGGCTACATGTGCACCAACAAGTCAGAACAGTAGGCTAAATGAGGGGGAAAGGGATGGGCTACTAACAGCTTACGACACTACATACATTACTTTCTTAGCTACAGATCTCCCTGGCATATTACATCATTTGACAGCTTCAGAGTTCAAGGTAAGGTGCGAAGAAGCCGCTAGAGAAAATATTTTGACCTTTATGAACAGCTCCACTTTAAGAACGCTGCTGAAGAGAAATACATTTAGTTGATGATTTGGTGTCGCTTAGTGGACATGTAAATTGCACCATTATCTACATGAACGCTCAGGAGTTTGGCGTCATGCTACCAAAGTACCACCAGATACTGTAGTCTGACAGGCTTTACACATGAGTAGGAATGCAGCCTCGTAGCAGTCATGATCATGCAGTGTCCACAGACATAAAATAAAAACAAGACACAACTAGCCTAAACCTTTTATTACAATATTTCCTAGGCCCCCACCCCCTCAGTCGGCCATGACCAAACATGGACATGTAAATGGACGCCTCCCTCCTGACCGGAGGGGATCATGTGTTCTATGGGAAGGGATAAGCCATAGAACATAGTTACAAAGACTCAGCTTTAGTGCAAAGGCAAGTGAATCTGATTGACGTTGCTAGTTGACACTGTATACATAAAAGCTTGTAAACTTTCAAGTAAAAGGCATGGGTTGTTCCATCCAGAATGGTGTTGTCAAGCGCAGTCCCTTTAAACAGTATTGGAGGCCAGTACAACAAAAAAAAACACCATCTCAGTGGAACGAACACCTTTCACTGCTGTATAGTATGCTAGTCAATCTGTCCCTTTTCTTTGAGACATTCAACCAAAAAAGGAAACGGGTAAAGACATCGTCACAAATACTTGAATAAAAAAGGGTAAGGGAAGGGGGATCTAAGTGCCGAGTTGAGGATGATGGTTCATGTTTCATCTGAATGGAGTTGGCCTCAAATATGGACATGGGTCTGACCACGTCAGGGTTTTTATTGCTTGGCGTTGATGATGTCAACGAACTCTGGCTTGAGTGCAGCGCCGCCAACCAGGAAACCGTCCACATCCTTCATGCCTCCCAGCTCCTTGCAGGTGCCACCTGTCACGGAACCTGAGAAGAGAGAGAGAGAGAACAGACGGATATGAGTGAGGAATGGATTTATGAGAGAGAGGGACAGAGTGGTGGGGAGAAAAGAGTCCACTGTACGCACCTACCACTGCATGTCCCGGACTTGAATTAGATTAGCTACGCAATGACAAAACTTATTAATCCCCACTTTGGTGGTCGTGGCATTAACAGCTTAAGTGTGTTTAAACGTGAAGCAGATGAGCGGTCTCACCTCCATAGATTATCCTGACAGAGTTGGCTACTGCCTCAGACACATTGGCCTTGACCCACTGCCTCAGTTTGTCATGAACGTCCTGGGCCTGAGAGACAAATATAAGAAATAAAAGACTCAAATAAAAACATGAATATGGGTTCCAAAGTCCAGTATGTTCCGACTTCAGTCTTCAATTTAGTGATGAATCTCAAATGGACAACACATTCTGCTCCAGTCTAGACTGAATATATACAGTGTGAAGAGATTCAGGCTTTTAGTCACGTCCCCATCGGTCCCATGTTCTTTCCATTGAGGTCATACAATTGTAAGGACGACAATAGAAGAAACTTACCTGGGCAGGGGATGCGGTCTTGCCGGTGCCGATGGCCCACACGGGCTCATAGGCCAGAACAACCTTGGACCAGTCCTTAATGTTGTCTGCAAACAGAATTGACATGATGAATACAGTACTGCATTCACATTCATAAAAAGGGAGAACTCAAAATGGATAAAGTTCCATCATGGACACTAGATATAACCAAGATAACCATGTAACACACTGTACATACAGTAATTGCAAATTCACTGCTTGCTTTCCAGATACAAAAAGGCCTATGCAGTTTATACGATTGTTATATATTACTGACATGGTTCTTGACATGTTTAAATGTAACAGTATAGACTTCACGTCCGTCCCATCGCCCCGACCTGGGCGCGAACCAGGGACGCTCCTGCACACGTCAACAGTCACCCTCGAAGCATCGTTACCCATCGCTCCACAAAAGCCGCGGCCCTTGCAGAGCAAGGGGAACCACTACTTCAAGGTCTCAGAGCAAGTGACGTCACCAATTGGAACGCCACTAGCGCGCACCACCGCTAACTAGCCAGCCGTTTCACATCAGCTACATAAAGGTCAGGGCCCATTTTCAAAGATATAAAATGCAAACTGATCCTAGATCAGCATTGATAATATGTGTACGCCTGATCAGTGATTTCAGTGACGATACCTGCGAAGTGCTTGGTCTGTGCGTTGATGACCTTCTCCGTGATGCCAGCCTCCCTCTCGTCCAGCTTCTCACCAATGCAGGCAATGACACCCAGGCCATTCTCCAGGGCGTGGGCGCACTTCTGACCAATAAGCTGTCAGGACAGTTAGCCAATCAGACAGGTTGTTGTAATATTGTTAACATTTCCTCTACTTGAGCAACACCTTGAGTGTTTATCAAAAAATAAATATAAAGGAGATTCAAATGATTCGTCACTGCTCCTCAAATTCTGTCATTTTAAAAAGGTCAATTCACTGTTGAAAGACATAATCCAATACTGTGTCATGGCCCTGTTCTTGTGATTAGTCATTGGAGGTGGCAGACGACTCCTCCCAAGACGACACATTCATAAACAAGAGCACTCCATCAAATAAGCCATTTACCGCATCAGTCTCTCCAAAGACCCAGCGCCTCTCAGAGTGGCCAAGGATCACCCAGTGCACGCCAACGTCCTTGATCATCGCAGGGCTGAGGAGAGAAAGAGAGGGGGCATAAAGGAAGAGCGAAGGGGAAAAGTAGTGTGTGAAAGGAAATGTACTTTGTTAATCTGTCAGCCTACAATGTTTGGTTCAGTAAAGCCTGAGAGTCCTGAAGACACTGGCATGTGCAGTTATAAGTCATGTCCATTACCTGATCTCCCCGGTGAAGGCACCACCCTTGACCTTGTAGCAGTTCTGAGCGGCCACTCCGATCTTAGGGTCCAGCTTGGCCCTGGCGAACTCAAGGTAGATTGATGGGGCACCGCAGACCACCTCTGCAAGCACAGAGAGAGAACCAACACGGTCATGTACTGACCACTATTCTCAGGGTTTAAAAAGCAGACCGACTTACACTGGACCAGTTTGTATTCTTAGAGGTGAATTCTAAATTCCGCTTCAGTTAAAATTCTCACCTCAGTCGTCATGCATTGATGTCAACGTGTGAGACGAAGTGAAATTTCTAAGTGGAAGTCAGGATTTGCCCCTTGATGTTTACATGGATGCCCATGTTACAGTAATCTTTTCAGAAAAACTTAAGTAGGATGGGTACACAGTGATTGGTGATATTGAGTATCAGTGGTGACAAATCCATGTAGCGCCCCACTTCTATTCACTTCAGTACATAAAGCAACAAGGCCTACCGATCAAAATTATTAGGCCTATTTGATCCACAGTGTTGGTTATACAGTCCAATACCTGAGTCTGCAGCATTAGTACACACTGTACAACTGGGATATCCCTAGTGTTGTGGCGTACAGTAGGCATACACTGACATTAGCAACGTAACTGTATCTTGGGGTTAAGTGAGTCTATATTAAACCGCCAGTCACTATTCCCTCTGCAAAGGTCATTTATCCCTGCCAACAGTAAATCCCCCGCTCCAAAAAGGTCCTAGTTCAACCGCCAAAAGGTCACTAGAACTCAACTCACAAAAGTCACATTCTGCTGGGGTCGAACAGGACCTTAAGTTCAAAGGTCAACCACAGGATAAAGAATTTAAAATACTCTGCAGGTTCATAAAACGGCCCAGGGAAGTAGTGACTGAATATTGACTTTACATTTCTAGAAAGAGACACATGGGAAAAGCCTACGCGAGTTTGTCATCTGCTGGCACATGCAGCGTCCTGTTTCATGCGTCAGTCAGTGTGTACTGTGCAGACGAGTTGTAAGGGGTGGCCCTTTCTGTGGGGTGAAGTCCGTGGCTGTACACTGAAATGTAGGCTACTACACGGACAGAACGTGTCCTTCTTATATTTGATGCTCCAATAAATACCCATGTGCGTATCCTGCAAAAAAAGGACACAAAATGTGACTAAGTACCTTTAGCCTGTTCTTGAACCGGTGTTCAAATGCAAACAGGGCATATTGCATTTACGCGTCTGTGGCAATTTGGAAATCCACGATAGAGAATGGCGGAAGCAACATTTTCATGGCGGAGAACTCAATCATTTTAATAAAATGAGTATATTGGGCATAAATTAGTTAGTGTAGAATGTATTTCTACATTAAAGTATCGTGATGGTGCAGTGAACCACAGTTGGTCCTCCTGGTAGTTATATGAACAGGGATCGCGATCGGATGGATCATTATAATACATCAAAGAACAGACATTTCGCCCCTCGCTTGCGCCAGACAGTAGTGGCTACGTGCTGTAGGGAGCGTACGCCCACTGACAAAAATCCACTTAACAAGTCATGTTCTTCTATCCTAGTTCGTTTTAAAATACTGGTTGAAATCCCCTGACAATGGCTTTCGCTGGTTGAAAAGGAGTATAGTGGGCTTCAGTACCAAAACAGGCATAGGCCTATGTATTCTGCATTGGTGATTTCTGTTCCACAAATTGTCGCTATCGCACCACAATTAGACCACAATTGGGGTCAGGGTATCCTAGAATTTAAAACCCTTGTGAAAGTGGCAATAAAAAAAGGGACCTACCGGAGTATAGCTGGGTTTGCCACCCATTGATTCGTGCACACCTACACCAGGACACCCAATACGAGTTACGAGTTACACAATTTCAAAGATCAACTGCCTACTACACGAGTCAGACATTAAAGCACAGAAAACACGCACCGGTGTTGGGGTCGAGCTTCGCAGAGTTCAGGGTTTTGATGAGTTCGCCCAGGCTTGCCTTGTCGCCATTCATCTTCCAGTTACCACCGACGAAAAATTTTCTGGACATATTTGCAGTTTGGGGTCGTTCCTCGGCCTTAAAACAGAGCTGCTTGGACCTAATTCGGGGAGAAGCGCAACTACGCGTGAGCAACTCACTGTATTTATTATGACTGGCCACGTAACCCCACCTCTCAGTTTGTTCTATTGGTTTACAGAGACACGCCCAGAAAAGCGTTTCTTTATATACAATGGTAGCCTTTTATTTCAGTAGAATAAAGAGTCTAGGCTCCAATTTCACAAAAAAATAATGTTCTTCAAATTAGGCAATCTTTGTTTTAAGCGTGAAAATAATATTTATGTTTCAGTATATGGGGATGAAATACATAGAAAACATGTCGAACATTCTCACAGAGAACCTACTGAAAATGTGCGGTTATCTCAAATAAATGGCCATTCCTACAAACGGCGAGCAGGGCCTGCTAAATCGAATGAACCCATTCTCACACAGGAAAGCTGAGAGAATTCAGAGGGTTGATTGGCTAGCATTCAATCTTGTAATTTGCATACCCAGCATGCATTTCGCATTTTCTTAGGCCATCTGTCTTTAAAATTGCTTTTTTAAACAACAAAACAAGCCATCTTATGTAACATTACAACATGTTTGTCTTTTAATAATTTAATAATTATTAAACATATTTTTTGTTCGCATGTTTGTAGCTAACTCTGGCACAAACACTGACGTTAAAACCTACAAGAACGCTTGTGACCTTGAAATGGTTATGGAAAATTTGCTCTTTTAGTATTTGTCAAGTAGGCATCTTCAATTGAAGAAGCCCCCGATCTCTGTTGAAAATAGACGATACATTTGACCCTTCTGTTACAGATTGAAGGAGAGTGTATATTTACGCAGTAAGACATAAAGGTGTGGTATAGTGACCATATACAACAAACCCCCGTAGTGCATATACATGTTTTGTCATACCCCTGGTATACTATACGTCTGTCAGCCAATCAACATTCAGGGCTCGAACCACCAGGTTTATAATTGGGAATCACTCACTCACTGTATGTTTTAAAATCATGAATGGTGCAGCGGTCTAAGGGACTGCATTGCAGTGCTAGAGGCGTCACTAAAGACCCGGTTTCGGTATCACAACCGGCCGTGATCAGGAGGGCAGCGCAGAATTGGCACTGCTACGTCAGGGAAGGGTTTGGCTGGGTAGGCCGTCATTGGAAATAATAATTTGTTCTTAACTGACTTGCTTAGTTCAATAAAGATTTTAAAACATTCAAATTAAATAATGGGGTAGTAATCCTGATGTAGATTTGAACACTCAGTGATGTCAACCCAGCACATTAGCTATTAGTTACGCCAAAAGATCAGAACACCTTGACGAGGTTTCTATTATTGTGTTAAATTTGCCCCCTTTCTTCGGAGTGCGCGTCCTTACGCTTTACTCTAGTAAATTCCTCACACCGGCACATTTGGAATGTGCTCTCGATGGCCACAACTGGAGGCCATCCCACTTCTGACACCACTGTAGCAAAGTCTGATTTGTAGTCCAGACTGGTGCTTGAACCAACTGTCAACCCAACACCTGTCGTCTTGATACAATAGGCCTATTTTCATTTTTGTAAATTTACTGATGCTGACAAATTAACTGGAACTGAAAACTGATGCTGACTAAACAAGTAGATCATCTCTATCCTCCTTTTCATTTTTTTGTACATGTGAATAAATCCCACTGTAGGCAATATGCACCCCACCATGTTGCTTTCATCTGTCCTGTCATTTCAGATCATCAGTGCAGAAGATGAGGGGTGAAGTCAGGTAGAGAAGCCGATTCAGGCTATTAAACTGTGTCACCTTGTTTGTACATGATCTGATCAATCTTGAACAGTTTACCTTCCCCAAATTCTAGGCCCATTTTATGATATTTACAGCCATTTCTGATCATTAAATTAATAATATTGTAGTGTTTCCAGGGGCAGAGCGAGATTTCGAGGCACAAACAGGTTTCCAAAGGCTACGGTTTGGGGAGCGGTAATCGGTTTTTAGAAAGGTCACGTTTGTTACCTACCTCAACTGAACGGGAAGCAAGTCCTTGTGCTTCGCCATCTTTCAGGGCCCAAGCACACCCGTCCGTGCTTTCGGTGGCCGTTACAGGTCATCCCTATCCCACTTCTGACACAACTGTGGTGTTAATCTATAATGATAATGCCCACAAATTCTTGAAAATAGCTTTTATAAATGCCTCACTGTACAGCTTCAAAATCAAGTTAAAACTGTCATGTTGTTGACCTCATGTCATGCACTGTCAGTACCATACATTGCAACATCTATGAATTTAAGTGTCCAGCCCCATCCCTCAGTTTAGGCCTATATAGAAAATCGAGTGGCTGAATAACGTTTTTGTTGTTTTTCGAATTAAAGAGTGAGCCTTTAACCATTGGGGGAACACGAAACTGGTAGTGCATGCACTTGCCTGGGCAAACATGTAATTCCTCACTCACGCCACACGGGGGGGATTTTACACCACTGTAGAGCAGCACTGACAACATAATGCAATATGATATTAGGCAGTGGATGGAGGCAAATATTTTCTACTGTATTGATGGTGTGTATATACAACCTAATGTATTTTGCCCACAAAAAAAAGTTTGATGATTTTCTTAACAATTCAAGATCAAAATGCACTATATCACAACAGCAGTAGGCTACATATTATTGTACTTGAGTGAGAGAGGTTGGAGTCGATTGAACAGATGTTGCGAAATTTGGGGGCAAAAGAGATTGAAGGTCGATGTGGTGACAAAGGGGAAGAATGAACATTAAAGAAAGAGGAGGGGGAAGGGGTGGGGGGAGCGCTGAATCGACAAGGGCAGATAAAGGAGAGAGTGGAACGCTCACGAAGGTACACATCTACGGAATCACCAGAGCCACTTCCGCCCACACGAAAGATGGCGGCTCCCTTGATGGAGAAATTGTCGGAATCTTTAGGTTCCCCAGAACCTGCGGTTCGACTGATTCTGTCCGTTTTAGTCGGTGAGTTCAATTTCGTCATCTCTGACAGCTTTCAGTAGACGCTCTGACATAACCATGTGTCAATGTAATATTGAGTTACACTGTTTTAAAGGTGTAACTACACACACACTCCGCTAAACCTGGTAACGTTAATGATGTCTCTTGCTCAGCTGCAGTAACTAGCCAGTCTAACGTTGGGCTAGCTAGCGAGTAGACCCGCTGGCAAGCCGAAAGATTACAGTAGCCAAATGCACTTAGCTAGCCTTGTGTTTGACAAGCTGACATGACAGACGGGCTGCAAGGTTGAGCGTGCACAAGACTTCGCACAATGCATTCTTCTCTGCTGACTGTCAGAAAACACATTTATTTAATCTTTTTAGCTAACGTTAGCTAGCTAGCGATTATAGCAGACGAGGTTACTACAAGCGGTTGTGGCATACGGGTTTACTTTACAATGGTCGGTTTATCCCAGGTAGCCGGGTGTCTTGTCATCTCTGAACTTTGCTCTGACACATGAGCATGTTTTTCTACTGAAGTCACATATGCTGGGATTGACAAACAAATAGTGCAGTATAACAGTTACGTTCATTGCCTTAATGCAATTGCAGTTGCTTTTCAGCTTCTGGGGCCCTGATATGAGTTATTCTTGCTGTAGCCTATAATTGTAGATATCTTACCTTTGGCCCATATTGACAATCTTGTAAATGTTTAGAATTTATATGAACTACAATACTGCCTTTACCAGTCATCATTGTGATTGTGACACTTTGACGGTATCAGATTGCAAGTCCTCCCCACCTCTATACTTTATGGAAGTACATTTAAATGTGATTACAAGCTTTTAATTCTGGTGCCAATGTCTACCCTTGTAGACATTGCACTAACCTTAACGATATGCACCAAAAGCTCATATGACAGCAAAACTACAGGCTCTTAATTAATAAACTGCAGCCATTCACAACCAAATAGCATGTGATTTCTGTGTAATAGTCAGATAATGACATTCCAGTGGAGTGACTTTTCATATTTAAACATGATAAGTCACTCTGCTTTTAGGCATAAACATTTTGAGCTGAATCTCTCACTTAAGTGTCCATGAAACTAAAACATCAACGATTGGTCAGTGTTTCCAGAATCTTTTTGTATTTTTTATTTTTTTAGCAGTAAAATGACTGTGGGAAGGTCAGTTCTGGTGACTTTTTAAAAGGACATTCCACTACCATATAAATGGAATAAAACTATGCTAACACCATCTAAAATATAATTTGCCCCTCCAGCCCAAAACATAATGGTCCATATTATCATGATCTGGCAGGTGTGCTATTTAGCTAAAAGCGTTAGGCTATCACCTGGCTATAGCCCAACTGATGCAGTATGTTGGCTAATAAATGGGCTGAAGAATGGGATTAGCTACATCACAAACTCTAAACATGATCTTGTTGCTAGTTAACATCATATTGATGACTTGAATGTCCCAAAAATACAGTATGTTACTGTAAATACCAAACATAACTTTTGTTTAGTGGTATTACAGTAAACTTTACAGCAAAGTATTGTTAAACCAGCTTATTTAGAATTGACAGTAACTTACAGGTAAGTTACCGTAAAAGTTACAGGACATTTAATTTTAAAGTGTAGGCCTACCTGTTACACCTGACCCATGTTACATTTGGCCCTTATCTCCTCTATGCCCTTATCTCCTCTCGTGAACAGTGAGGGTTAAACGCACCTAAGCCATTCTGCCCACTCCACTTTGGAAATGGTACAGTTAACAAATGTGTAGGATTTGAGAAATAATAAATACAGTAGTAATGGAAAGCTGGGATCCCCTTTTTTTAACAGTTGCCATTAACCCCTTTCAAATGTGTAGTTGTGACGGTGCAATGCATTGTATGCCCGGCCATGTTTTCTTTTATCCCTGTGGTACATACAATTTGAATGTGTCTCGAGATAAATATAATTTTCTCGCGTGGAATGTGAGAATCCAATTGAAAAGGTCAACTATTCTACTATGTTTGTTTTTTTCTGATTTTGGTGTTCGTTAGGCTGCTCATGTTGTTGGCTGAGGAAAAGTAAGTGTGGTCTGCAGCATCTTCAAAGTGTGTCACAGCAGAAGTATTTTTTTGACATGTTCCACATTTTTGGGGGGTCTGTGGGCAACAATTTCATAGTAGTTGCGCAGGCTGTGCAAGCAGTCAGAAAAGTGGGTGCACAGAGTCTCGTATGTGTTGACTACATTGGGTGGGAGACACGGGGTACAAAACCATTTTTCAGATTTGATTTTCATTAAATCTTGTTGTAGGCAAAAATCATATAACCTAAGGTACAGAACCTCAGCCCCGGCGGGCCCCAGACCAATTGCATCGCTGGGTGTGCACTGATAAACGTCTCTGTTTTTTATCTTGGGGTTACAGCACTGAACTACAAGGTCTTCATTTTGCTGTCAGCACTAAGGGCTCTTGTCTAGAATGATTCACTCGTGTTGATTGCACATGTTAACAGTCTCCTCCTTTCTGTCGTTCCTACAGGGTACCCCTGTGCCCTGCTGTACCGCCGCTTCTTCTTCCACCAGCCACCCACTGTCATTCACCTATACCACGCCATCTCCGGACTGTCTCTGGCGGCTTTCAACTTTGGTGAGATGCGAGGGGACGGAGGGAGGCAAATAGAGAAGGAGGGAGGCAGAGAGAAAGGAGGTGGGGAAGTGGTGTTGGGGGAGGGAGAGAGGAAATGAAGGAGGAACTTGGTAGGTATTTCGGCTCATGCCTATACATTTGTAATACGTTAAAAGGATTGAGAAGTTTGCTCTGACCAGGAGCCTCTTTCTGAGCAGTGCTACATTAAGTAAATAGTGTCAATGGCTTATAACAATATTGGAACATCCCAACTTCAGGTGAAGGAGAGGTGAGAGAGCAGGTGGGTTGATGACCCTGTAGAAAAGTGGCTGGGGAATGAGTGGTGGGGGGGGGGGATTGTGGAGGAGATTGAAAGTGTTTGGGTAAAGTGGCTCATTTATGAAAACCGTGTTTGCCTAGCCATTACTTTGGTGCGGTGGGAGTCGGGTTGCAAAATTCTGGAAACTTTCAATAAATTCCCTGGTTTTCCAGAAATCCAGAAATGCCCTCTTTGTTTCAAATGAAATATTTTGGTGTTTGCAGCTTTTGATTATTGCTTCAGGGGCTTCCGTGCTGTACTAAGAAACCACCCTAGTGTTTAACGCTGCAAGGGATTGGCCTAGAACAGGACAGTATCTTAAGGGCGGGATCTGTCTAGCTCAGGGATGTCAAACTCGTTTCGACCCGCGGGCCTGATTCGGTCTTCACCGAGGTCCGGAGGGCTGCACACAAAATTGGTTATGTTTCCTCACTGTCTAAATGACCAAAATACAGTCCTCTAGCCATCGTTTTTGGATTTTACGATGCTCCCCGACTTTCTAGCTTTCGTGTCACTGATTGATAGAAAGCTGGACAAAGTGAAGAGACTATAAACCTAGTTCCTTTATAATTTCTACCCAGTTTTGATTTGGTTGAGCTCATTCCCCACCCCAAAATTATTATTTTTTAAAAGTATTTTGCTCAAAACACCCGCGGGTGTATGTTAGACCTTGAGCTAGTCCAGGAGTGTCAATCATTCAATTTGTATGCTATAGCTAGCCTAAGCGGTAGCCACCAAGTCCTGAGTAATTGTGAAGATGTAAAGAGAGTTTGACAGACTGAGGGAGTCTAGAGAGGGATGGATGTATGGATGGTTTGAGGTTTACATGATAGTACGAGATTAATAATGCAACATTTCTCCCCCTTGTTCTCTGCTGCACTTGGATTTTACAGCAGGTCTGTTGCACTTTCTCTGTCTTTGTGGAATCTATCTTTTTTTTTTTTTTATCCTCTTCACTTCATAACCTGTGTTGACCTGCTCATCTTCAATTTGCAAGAATTGCACTATTTCTTCCTCTGTTTCTTCTCTCTGCGCTTACATCCATCTCTCTGGCCCATTTCCCTTCCTCCCTCTGTCCCTCTATCATTCCATCTTTCTGTCTCTTTCAGGAACCCAGCTCTATCACTCTGCATTATGCGTCCTTGTCCAGTTCCTGATGATGAGGCTTATGGGAAGGACGATAACAACCGTCCTGGCCAGCTTTATGTTTCAAATGGTGAGATTTCTCCCTCAATCTTTCTCGCTCCTTCTTTTTCTCCTTTTTTTCCCTCCTTTTCTCTCAATCTTCTCCTGTGTTCTGTTGTGATGTGGGAGTCAGGTGATAGAGGAAGCATCTCTCGCTCGTTGCCGCTCCCTTGCTACTTGTGGTTGAAGAGCTGCACTGTCCGTGTGTGTGTGTGTAATTTCTGCTGTTCATGTTACGATGTCCTCTTCCTCTGTCCTTTTTTTCCCTCTTTCACTGGAGTACTGAAGCACCGTAGAATACTGCCACTGTATGACGTAATGCTCTCGCTCGCTCGCCCTCCCTCCTTTTTTTTAAAAGTGTGACTGTAATCATTGTTTTATGTGTTGATCAAGCCTGTCTTCTTTCTTTATCCCTGTCTCTCTCTGTAGGCATACCTGCTGTCAGGCTACTACTA
The DNA here is from genome assembly GCF_045791955.1 of Oncorhynchus clarkii lewisi. Classification (NCBI taxonomy): domain Eukaryota; kingdom Metazoa; phylum Chordata; class Actinopteri; order Salmoniformes; family Salmonidae; genus Oncorhynchus; species Oncorhynchus clarkii. Next base: position 35,213,196 of record NC_092149.1, read on the forward strand.
CACCGCTACAGAAGAATATGATATCAAGTGGACCATGCCCCAATGTGTCCTTGCACTCAAACTTATCGGTATGTTCACCTCATCACAAACACCCTCTCTCCGCTGCTCTGTACAACCCCTCTTTGTTTCCCACTTATTTTGTGTAACACCCGTTGCTGCGTGATTATTTGTCCGATTTCCTTTTATTTTCTTAGCGGCGACTTGCGTTGTCGTAGTTGTTCATTGGCCTCTGCGATAACATGGATCGTATTTTGCATAGTGCAGTATACTAAAACAACCTACTAAGATCCATCATGGTTTTACATGGGTGCAGCTGAGGAACATCTACAGTCAAAGTATTCATTCCAATGTTCATGGCAATCCTAGGAGCTTTCATAACATGGTGACTGATGCCATTTTGCGTTCTCTTTGATTTCAGGTTTGTCGTTTGATTACTATGACGGTGGCCAGGAACCAGTGAGTTGATTGATCTCTCTATCGGCATTTGATTATTGGTCAATTCTGTGTGGAATTGTTTTTATCTCTGTTCTATTTTTTATTTATTTTGCTCTATCAGTGTACTTGTCTGTTTGCTTCAACCTCTTCCAAGTCCTCGTGTGTGTGTGTGTGTGACAGACAGTTTGGATGTTTGAGTGAGAGACTTTGTCCACACACCAGTCAGAGATGAGTTGAGGTAGCGTGTGTTTGCATTGAGGAAGTTATCCATGTACAAACAGGCAAGTGTCTAGTGGTCATCGTTACAAATGTTACTCTGTACAGTTGCTTCTCACCTTTTCTGCTCCTAAATGGCACAACTTATAGGGCTCTGGACGAAAGTAGAGCGGCATGTAGGGAATAGGGTGCGATTTGGGACGCACCCGTAGTCTAGTTTCTGTGCTGTGTATCTTGTTTTGTCTAGTCAAAAAGGCCCCAAAAGGCAGGCACACGGGTTTGCACTTGGAAAACCAGCAGTTTTATGCCCCCTAGTTAAATGCCTGTTAAGTAGACCTATTTGGTTCAATTGAATTTGCGGTCAAACCATGGGCCGCTTTCAACAAGAACCCCGGGTAAATGGATATGCAGCGAGCTCAGCCAGTGACTGTGCACTGTTATATGTCTCTCCTCTATTTCCTGTCTTTTCTTTCTTTCCCCTTTCCTCTTTCACTTTTCATTCTACCCTTTTCCCCTCTTTGCTTTCCTTTTCTCTGCTCTCCCTTTTCTCATTTACCCAACCTTTCCCCTTTTACTCTAAATCCTCCATCTTAACCCTCCCCCTTCTGTCTCCCTGGCTCCAACCACTATTCTCCACCTCACTCTCCTTCCTCTCTCCCCTTCCACCCCACCAGTCCAAGTTGAATGAGGAGCAGAAGAGGTCAGCCCTAGCCAAAGTTCCCTCTCTGCTGGAGGTAATCGGCTTCTCCTACTTCTACGGAGGCTTTCTGGTGGGGCCCCAGTTCACACTGCGCAGCTACCAGAGGCTCGTCAAAGGGGAGCTCACCGACTGCCCCGGACAGCCACCTAACAGGTAGAGGAGGGGAGGCCGGACTGGATGGAGGGATGGGGCCCGACTGGGAGGTGGGATGGGGCCCGACTGGGAGGTGGGATGGAGGCAGAGAGAGGAAGGAGATGGATACATTGGTTTACTTAACAATCTTTTTCTTTCTCTCAGTGTTATACCTGCTATGAAGCGATTCTCCCTTGGCCTCCTCTGCCTGGTGATCTACGCAATATTCAGTCCCCACTACCCAGATAGCTATTACCTAACAGACGAGTATGATGTAAGAAAGCCTTGCTTTTGCACCAGCATTCCTGACACTTAACATCACTGATTGAAGCCAAAGCCACATTTCCTTACGTTGTTCTGTTTGACAAATGTAACCGTCCAAAGTCAAATGCGAACGTGTCTCTTCAGGCCCAGCCGTTCTGGTACCGCTGTGTCTTCATCCTCCTTTGGGCCAAAGTCATCCTGTACAAATATGTCAGCTGCTGGGTCATAGCGGTGAGTAGTAGCACAATGTAGCAGCACTTGGTATGCAAAAAACATATCATTTCCAGGCTGCTCCCGCTTCAAAATAACAACACCTTTTACAGACACACCTGTCTCCACATACCTGTCATTCACACACAGATTAGTTTCACTGGGACACGCCTACGTCAGATCAGGGGAGAAGAAACTGGTCTGGGAGCCCAGCATATCACCGATACCATGTATTTAGGTTTATCAGGAAGAAGTTATTCAAGTGTTTGTAAAAGGAATGTCTGTGATTTGTGACTCAGGAGGGCGTCTGTATACTCTCTGGGCTTGGCTATAATGGCCTGGGTCAGAATGGCGAGTACCAATGGGATGCCTGCGCAAATATGAAGGTGTGGACATTTGAGACCACACCCCTTTTCACGGGCACTATCGCCTCCTTCAACATTAACACCAACGCCTGGGTGGCCAGGTTAGTGCCTGACTAAAACTCGTAACTATTTATGGCCAAGTTAGTGCTTTCTGGGATCCTTGGAGCATCCCCACCCTTACCTTAACCATTTTAAATTCCACCTTAATTGGGTAAGGACGTCCCAGGGATCTTGGATAGCAGGGACCTTAGTCTGATTTTAAAACTGTATGGCTAGGTTAGTGTCTGATAAAGTGCTAAAGGTCTCTTGCAAAATAGATTTAAGCTGTATAAATACAGGTTTAATTGATACAAATATATACTGGTATATCTAACAATATTTTGTGGTTTGTAACACTCCTACAGGCATGTGTTTAAGCGGTTGAAGTTCCTAGGCAATAAGCTCCTGTCTCAGGTGACCGCGCTTGCGTTCCTGGCCATCTGGCATGGCACGCACTCCGGATACCTCCTATGTTTCTCCATGGAGTTTATCATCGTAAATGTGGAGAGACAGGTACGAGTAAATAATGGAATTTAATAGAATTTTAATAAAGCACTACTTGAATACTGAACTTCCTGCTTTTACTTTCTGCTTTACTCCTATGGGTACACTCAATATGGCCGCTTGTCCACCAATCACAGCACAGTGGCTTGATTGGGAATGGCTGTTCTAGTAATTATATTTCTATGGAAACAAGCACCAGAGAGCGAATCCTGAGGAGACAGGAAAATGCCGCCTCGCTTATTTTTGCTTTCAAAAAGTTGTACACGGCAATGTCTTGACCACGGTGGGAATGTACTGTATGTATTTTTTTAAGCTGGTAAGGTTAAGAAACCTATTTTGCGAGGGCGACCTGACCCTCAGTAGTCAAAACATAGTTGCGTCAAACATTGGGAGCATATAAACAGTGTGCAATGGCTTCATCTCTCTGTGTGATGTTTTCCATTCTCTGGAGCTGTGCATTTTAAACCTTGTCAAGAGGAGACAACCTGTCAGTGCTAATTTATCCTCAAGCGGGTCAACAACTAAGGGTTCAAGATCTCCATTTTAAGCTATTGGAGGATTCTCAAACTCTCTGCCCCGTATGCGTTACTGCATTACTGTGTGTGCGCCCGTGTCCATAACTATACCTTTTATACTGTACGCGTATCCCTGTTTGTTTCAGGCCCAAGCGCTGGTGAGGGACAGTCCCCTGCTGACCCGCCTGGCCAACAGTTCCCTCTACCCCCTCATCTACCTGGTCCAGCAGTTCATCCACTGGCTCTTCATGGGCTATCCTTTGGTGCCCTTCTGCCTCTTCACCTACGACAAGTGGCTCAGGGTAATAAACGGCTTAGAAAGCCTTCGGAATGTTGTCATAAGCATATTGCAACACATTTTTACTTGAAGTAGCTAAAGGTAGCTGGCAGTTTGTAATACCACAAACATGTTAGGACTCAGATCATGCATTATTGTGTGATGAGTGAGTGCAGTTTTCTGGCATGCGTTTAAGCTTTTGACTTGGGTTGGGGAAACGGCTGTCTGGATGAGGATTTAATGTGCTCGGTTTGTCATCTTTCTGTTTTGCAGGTGTATTCGTCCATTTATTTCTGCGGCCACATATTCTTCTTCACGTTGTATCTAGGCATCCCGTATCTCCGCAAGGTGCTGGTACCTAGAAAAGAACGGAGCGAGAAAAAGGAGGACTAGGAACTATGTTAGGTAAATGCAAGCTTCTGTATGGTTCTCCCAGACTTTTCTGTGTTTACAGTAAGGCTGTGGCGATCATGGAATTTTGGACAATGATTTAAAGGGATGGTTCACCCATCTTAAAAAAATGTATATTGGCTTCCTTACCCTGTAAGCTGTCTATGGACAAGGTATGACAGAAATCCATGCTTTGGATTTGTTTACCTGGCTGCTGTTTCAAATGCTAACGTTTTAGCATTTGTGGCACAAATGCAAGTCAATGGTAGCTGTATTAGCATTTTTTTTGGCACTAAATGTCCACATCTACGTATCAAAAACTGTAAGTTACTTGTAGATGAAAAGCGTTTGAAACAGTGGCAGGGGTAAACAAAACGTAAGCATTGATTGCTGTCATACCTTGCCCATAGACTGCTTACAGGGTACGGAAACCAATGTGTTGTTTTGTCATTTGGGTGAACTAGCCCTAAAAAAAAAATTGGCCCGTTTTACTGAGAGACAAAAACAGAGCTTGTAATGTATCATAATGCGTCTTTGAAAATGATCTACGACATACCTAATGTATACAACACAGCTTTGGTGACACCTACGTCTCAGAAATGTATGATTTTTGACCACTTGGAACTTTAGGAAATGAAGCCTCCCCTCCCAACAGTGCTGTACTGCCCGTAAAATGATTGCTGCCCTCGTTGAGACATTACCAACTTTACCCTCGTCATGTAAAAATGAAAAAATGCTATTGGGTAAATTCTATCTACTTGAAAATGAAGTTGAAAGACCTAAAAGCAATGTATTAAAACAATTATTATTCATAATTGGCGGTTATACCATTACTGTCCTAGTTTAGACTTAATACCCTGTAAACACATTCTCTATGTTTCAGTTATTCATTAGTCTCCATATTGGCAAAATATAGTTTCCAGATAATTAATTCAACTTAAAGGCACAGTTTACCCCCAAAATGACTTTTGACAGATGTTTTCATACTTCCATAAATGGTATGAATTCAAAATATGCAGATCTAAAATGAATGGGAAAGATTCTGATCCAAAACAAAATGCTGCCAATTTTCCCCCGTTTTTGTTTGAGATTTAGGCTTCTACATTTCTCCTAATGCATGTAGAGGGATCTTCACAACATATTTATGAATAGACAGAAACAGAAATGTCACTGTCTCTTATGTTACTTGTGGATATATGATAATAATATTTATGACGATGGATTGGATTTATATAGTGCTTTTCCATCACATGTTCTAAACTTTTTGTAAGGGGGGAAAAACATCACCTCAACTAATCACTCTCTCTTTCTCTCAGGTCTCTGGCTGAATCTCCACCCAGGATGTGACTGAAGGGAACTGTGACTTTTAACTAGGAGCGGATCAGAAAATATTTTAAAGCCTTTAATATTTGTGTACACATTTTTCTTTCTATTTATTTTAGTGTTTTGGACGGGACGCACGTTTTTTTGGGACCAGGGAGATAAAGGTACAGGAAATAACCATTGTGAGCCAATCAGGGGTGTTTTCTTGGTTTTTAGAACTTGAGAGACTGAAGTCTTATATACACAGTATATTGCACTCGCTACTCACGGGCTCTGGATCCGTAGGCAGCTCTGTTTTACGATCTCTCTTCCTGTTTCAACCCTTCCCTCAAGTCCATATACACGGTGTATACAAAACATCCTAATATTGAGTTGCACCCCCCCCCCCTCCAGCCTCAATTCGTCGGGCATGGACTCTACAAGGTGTCGAAAGCGTTCCACAGGGATGCTGGCCCATGTTGACTCCAATGTCAAGTTGACTGGATGTCCTTTTGGGTGGTGGACCATTCTTTATACACATAGATACTGTTGAGTGTGAAAAACCCAGCAGCGTTTCAGTTCTTGACAAAAGCCAGTGCGCCTGGCACCTACTACCATACCCCGTTCAAAGGCACTTAAATATTTTGTCTATATTCACCGTCTGAATTGACACACACACAATCCATGGCTTAAAAATCCTTATTTGTCCTATCTCCTCCCCTTCATCTACACTGATTGAAGTGGATTTAACAAGTGACATAAATAAGGGATCTTCGCTTTTGCATGATTCACCTTGTGAGTCTGTCATGGAAAGAGCAGGTGTTCTTAATGTTTTCTCTACTCCGTGTGTATATAGCCATGTCTGTGCAGGCTCTATGGTTCAGGCACAACATAAATGTTTTTGGCACTTTCAGATTTAATGTAAACATTCATTTTGTTGAGAGAACAAAAAACCAAGGATTGCTGCTCTGATGGGAATTATATATTTTGGGGGAGGAGTGTTTTCATTGGCCAACACTCACTCACAAGAAGCACTGTACACACTAACACGTGACTCAAAAATGGCCTTGTATTATCAACTGTTTTTACATTTATTCTGGTTTCAATTCATATTTTGTTTCCGTTATTTTGTGACGAGACTGGATTTTATAGCTATTTTAGAAGGGTTTTACGATAAACCGTTTTGTAGCTTTGGATAAGATTCCATGAAGGGATTTCAATGCTCTCCTCTTCCCCCATCTCCCTCTCCTCATGACCCTTTTCATCCTCCTCTTTGTCTGCCGTCGTCCTCTCACTCCATTGCCACCCCACACCCTTCCGGCTGTCTCTGAACAAACTGGAAAACAAATTCCCAACTTAAACAACAGGTAACCAAAACCACCACTTTTACATTGAGTGACATCACCATACCAATGTCAGCAGCATCACAAGTGGTCTCCAGTGAGATCTAGCACCTTCCTCGATCTTTCTTAGGACTTGGTAAAACTTTGCCCTAACCACTGACGCAAGGTCAGATCTAGAATGTTTGACCTGTCAGATACTCTGTTCCTACATCTACCACTATCCTTTTCCAATGCAGAGACACATTGGGAGAGCAGTGACTCACTGTAGCAACAACCCACATTTTAATAATATTTATACTTGTGGTAATAATTAATTGATGTGAATTAATTGTTATTTCAGAGACTACTTTTTTGCCTTATTGCTACCAAATGTACAAAGGAAAAGAGAAATGGGGAAAAAATAATTTTAAATACATTTTTTGTAATGTTCATTAAAATGCTGGATTTTAAAAACCAAAGAGGTGTGTGTCAGTGGTGTAAAGTACTTAAGTAAAAATACTTTAAAGTACTACTTAAGTAGTTATCTGTGCTTTGCTTTACAATTTATGTTTGACAACTTTTACTTCATTACACTCCTAAAGAAAATAATGTATTTTTTACTCCATATGTTTTCTCTGACACCCAAAAGTACTGGTTACATGTTGAGTGCTTAGGACCGGAAAACGGTCCAATTTACACACTTCAAGAGAACACACATGGTCATCTCTGATCTGGCAGACTCACTAAACACATGCATTGTTTGTGAATTATGTCTTAGTGTGTCTCCCTGGCTATCTGTACATTTTAAAAACAATAAAATAGTGGTGTCTGGTTTGCTTTATATTAGGGAATTTTAAGTTATACTTATTTTAGTAATTCCATTTACTTTTGATACTTAAGTATATTTTGAACCAAATACTTTTATTCAAGTATTTTACTGGGTGACTGGAGTAATTTTCTATTAAGGTCTCTATACTTTTACTCAAGTATGACAATTGAGTACTTTTCCTCCACTGGTGTGTGTCTGGCAGAAGGGGTGATATGACGTAATTTTGCAGTCAGGGCGGGGAAAGGTAGTGGCTGTTAAGAGAGCGTACCCCCCCCCCCACACCACCTGTCAGTCACTACATGTAGACACAAAAAATAATATTATGTTGCGCTGAAATGAGTAATATCATGCGTTGTCCTCAACACCCTCATCGTGGATTCAAGTAAACAGAGAGAACAGTGCAATTTGGCAGGGAGCTAGAATTGGAGCTGAGAGGAGAGAGGACGCAGTGTGGGCGGGTTAAGAAACACGGAGAGGGAGGGGACGTCAGCGTTATATTCCCATCGTTTTTACCCCTTCATACGACGTCTGCCGAAAACAAGGACATCGGTATTGAGATTCTATCCGTTCGTATCACTGTCTTGCGTCAAACTGAGGCGTACACATTTGAGCATCTTCAAGAGATCTGTGTATGAAATCCCGATACCTGCGCTTTAGTTTTTTTTTGCGTCGGAGGATAGCTGAGCTGCAAAAGCGCGGATGCTACGAGGGTAGCGTTGGGTACCAAAACACCTCACTCACCACGGTAATGTGAAATTGACAGCGGCTTTCTCATGTTTTTGATTGTAACCCGTATCTATGTCGTCGACAATATTTCTTTAAGGGTCCAAAATATAGATCTGCTGGCGTATGGTGCCAATTGATGCACCTATCAATCAATATGGGGTATAACATCGATTAGTTATTGTCGCATAAACGCATGTCTGCATCACCTCTGTGTAGCCTTGAACAACCTGTGCTAACTAATTTTGAGAAGAATATATATTGTACGTTCCTCTACACAGTCTCGTTCAAGTTTTTAGTTTTGATTTAATATATAGGCCTAGGCCTTGATAGGCTTCGATTTTACGCATGGCAGTGAATGGTAGAATGTGGTATCGTGATGCAAATAACGGCTCAATACCCCATGGAATCATTTTGGATACCGTGTCAACCAACTGGCACGGACACCAAAGCCTAAACACACCCACCCAGGCAATCAGTAGGTGTGTGCATAGGCAGCATATTGGCCTGTATATAGGCTATAACATCATTTACCATCTCAAAATGAACAACAGCATAACTGGGCTGCTATACGTTGCAGCTTTTTATTATGCATACCAGTTTGTTTTGATTCCGTCTAATGCTCCATTTTATTGTACCAGTTTAATGTGCCAATTCACTACCATGACCTGGGCCCATGTGCTGTCTTTTTACTGGGCTTTTGTTATTCTGCGTTATTCGTCGGTATTCTGTATGAGGTGAAAGTATAGCGCCGGAAGATTCCGTTGGATGTAGGCTTAATGTATTAGGATTTTTACTTATGTGTATTTGTCTGTCCTGGCATGTCTAGTCTATGTTCTCTACACCTCAGCCTATCTTCCAGTTGCTGATCGGTTTAATGTGTCTAACTCATTCTGCGGCGGGCCGACTGTCTCCTCCCTACTACTTAATTGATGAATTAAGGCCGCTGATTAGTTAGGACCTCACCACACCTGGTTGTATAGGTCTAAATTGGACCCAAATTGAAAGGAGAAATCAAAAACCAGCCCACTCGGCCCTAAGTGGAATGAGTTTGACACCCCTGGTTTAATGCATGTACTGTATTCCTCCTCCCTGTCCTCTCCCTTCTACCTTTCCCTTCCTCCCTCAGATGGACAGAATGAGTTGTCTCTCCTTCCTCCTCCTTTGCTTGACTTCGGTTGCCAATGGCAACAAAGGTCAGTTTCCTTTCCTTTTGACTGTTAATTGTGAGAACTGCTGAAATAATGTTTTTTTTCTATTGCCATGGGAGCACAGATCCCTGTAGTCATGCTCTTGGCCAGGGCCCTTTTGTTGCTGTCCCCTAAACTAGAGGGAATTCAATCATATATCCACTCACTGTGCTCAACGTCATAATATATCACATTATATGTCTGTAATGTGTGATTACATACACATCACCATTATAGAGTGTTGTCCTGCATGTAGCCTGTGTGTATGTATGTATGTATGTATTTTGCTCAATGTGGTGATGTTGCTGTATGTGATTCTGTGTGTAATTGATAGCATGACATTCCAAGGAGGATCAATCTTCTTCTCTTGAGATAGATCACCGTGGATAGCCATGACTCTTGATTTACCAACATTGTTCCAATGATTATCACGCTGGAGACTTGAAATTAGACTGGGGGCGAAGGATGTCAGAGAGGGCGAGGGAGGAGAGGAGAAAGGGAGTGACGCTAAAAGACAGGGAGAGCGAAGTGGAAAGGAGAGAAGGGGAGCAGCAGTGACGGGGGGGGGGGGCAAAAGGAGTCGGTCCAAGGAAAGAGATACGGAGACGCAGCATGTGTGACAGACAAACAGTCAGATAGTTAGGAAGGGCGGGTGGGTGGGGAGAGGAAGAGAGAGAGAGAGAGATGGTGCGTTAAATCAAGTGACGGAGAGAGAGAAAAAAGTGAGCGAGATAAGAGCGTGTGAGAGAAGGGCAGAGAACGAGGGGATGTGTCAAAGAGAGAGAGAAAGTGAGAGAAATGGAGTGAGAGGGATGGAAAGAGAGCTCTCAATCTGTAATCCCGGGTGTAATCCACTGCCCTGATGTTCAGATTAATGCTGTATTGCAGAGAGATGGAGAGAGAGAGAGGGAATGGGAAAGAGAGACAGGCGGGGGGAGAGGGTTAGAGATAAATGACAAAAAGAGGGACAGAGCAGAAGCTTGAGGACAGGCAGTGTTCGTATCAGATTAACCATTGAGGATGGTGAATACTAGCCTGGGCGTGAATACTAGCCTGGGCATGACTCACCAGCCTGGTCACACAACCAAAGGGGTGTACTACAAAGCAAGATCAAGGCAGCTAACTTGCCTGAATACCCTTAAGAAAACATTTTTAGTATTTAGAAAGATAAGCTTGTTATGGGCATGGTCTAATTGACTCAACAACCAAACATACATCCATCCCACTTGGGAAAAAACTAGATGAATCAGTTTTGTTTCCACGTCATTTCAACAACAAAAATCAATGTGATGACGTTAAATCAATGTGGAGAACTGGATTAGGAAAAACGTCATCAAAGTTAGGGAATTAGGTATGTTTGGTTTATTTCACGTTGGTTGACAACTCAACCAAATGTACATCAAAACTAGATGTTGAGCTGATGTCTGTGCCCAGTGGGATATCTACAGTGCATTAGGAGAGTAATCAGACCCCTTGACTTTTTCCACATTTTGTTACAGCCTTGTTTAAAAATTGATTTAAAAAAAGGTTTCACAGCAATCTACTCACGATACCCCATAATGACAAAGCGAAAACAGTTTTTTTTTTAAACATTTTGTGCAAATTTGTTACAAATAAAAAAAACAGATACCTTATTTACATTTATCCATTATTTTACCAGGTAAGTTGACTAAGAATGCATTCTCATTTGCAGCAACAACCTGGGGAATAGTTACAGGGGAGAGGAATGAGCCAATTGTAAACTGGGGTTTTATTAGGTGCCCGTGATGGTTTGAGGGCCAGATTGGGAATTTAGCCAGGACACCAGGGTTAACACCCGTACTCTCACAATAAGTGCCCTGGGAGCTTTAATGACCTCAGAGAGTCAGGACACCTGTTTAACGTCCCATCCGAAAGACAGCACCCTACACAGGGCAGTTTCCCCAATCACTGCCCTCAGGTATTGGGATATTATTTTAGACCAGAGGAAAGAGTGCCTCCTACTGGCCCTCCAACACCACTTCCAGCAGCATCTGGTCTCCCATCCAGTTACTGACCAGGACCAACCCTGCTTAGCTTCAGAAGCAAGCCAGCAGTGGTATGCAGGGTGGTATGCTGCTGGCATAAATATTCAGACTCTTTGCTATGAGACTCGAGACTCGAAATTGAGCTCCCTTGAGATGTTTCTACAACTTGATTGAAGTCCACCAGTGGTAAATTAAATTGATTGGAAATTATTTGGAAAGACACACACCTGTCTATATAAGGTCACACAGTTGACAGTGCATGTCAGAGCAAAAAACAAGCCATGAGGTCAAAGGAATTGTCCGTAGAGCTCCGGGACAGGATTTTGTCGAGGCACAGATCTGCGGAAGGGTACCAAAACATTTCTGCAGCATTGAAGGTCCCCAAGAACACAGTGGCCTCCATCATGCTTAAATGGAAGAAGTTTAGAACCACCAAGACTCATCCTAAAGCTGTCCGCCCGGGCCAAATTGAGCAATCAGGGGAGAAGGGCGTTGGTCACGGAGGTGACCAAGAACCCGATGGTCTGCTCTGACAGAGCTCCAGAGTTCCTCTGTGGAGACGGGAGAACATTCCAGAAGGTCAACCATCTATGCGGCACTCCACCAATCAGGCCTTTCTGGTAGAGTGGCCAGACGGAAGCCACTCCGTCTGGCATTCAGGCACACAACAGCCTGCTTGGCACCTAGAGGACTCTAAGACCATGAGAAATAAGATTCGCTGGTCTGATGAAACCAAGATTGAACTCTTTGGCCTGAATGCCAAGCGTCACGTCTGGAGGAAACCTGGTGGCAGCATCATGCTGTGGGGATGTTTTTCAGTGGCAGCGACTGGAGGACTAATCAGGATCAAGGGAAAGATGAACGGAGCAAAGTACAGAGAGATCCTTGATGAAAACCTGCTCCAGAGCGCTCAGAACCTCAGACTGGGAGCGAAGGTTCACCTTCCAACAGGACAACGACCCTAAGCACACAGCCAAGTCGACGCAGGAGGGGCTTCGGGACAAGTCTCTGAATGTCCTTGAGTGGCCCAGCCAGAGCCCAGACCTGAACCCGATCAATTATCTCTGGAGAGACCTGAAAATAGCTGTGCAGCGACGCTACCCTTCCAACCTGACAGAGCTTGAGAGGATCTGCAGAGAAGAATGGGAGAAACTCTCCAAATACAGGTGTGCCAAGCTTGTAGCGTCATAACCAAGAAAACTCAAGGCTGTAATCACTGCCAACAAAGTTGCTTCAACAATGTAAATGGTCTGATTACTTTAAAAACGTTCATACATTTGCAGAAAAAAAATCTAAACCTGTTTTTGCTTTGTGACAACGAGGTATTGTGTAGATCAATTGAGGAGGGGAGGAGGGGGGGGGGGGGGGGGGTGATTAAATCAATTTTAGAATAAGTCTAATGTAACAACATGTGGAAAAAGTCAAGGGGTCTGCTCTCCCGAATTCACTGTATTAGCTTTCTTAATGAACCAGAAAATCAAATGTTATTTCAGGTTGTTTGTCAAAGTTAGCTGGCTAACTCATTGCTCCTGCTTTGCAGTACACCCATCTGGCTAGGAGAGAACGCCACTCGTCTTTGAGATGACTAGTACTGGAGGACAATTACTTTCCACTCTGTAGTACTCTCATCTCACATTGATTCAGGACAGATTGGCATTTTTAATTGTTATAATTAGCCAGAGTGTTTTGGTTGTTGAAACGGCGGAGCGGTTGCTACACAACATGTCCTGTGGCTCTGTCATCGCTGTCTGAGTTGAACGTCATCATCTCAGTGTCTAGTGAGGGAGGCATGTCTAAAATAAAAGCCCTCAGGCTTTTGTTTTGGTCTTTGATTGTTTGAGTGTAAAATCGTCACCGTTCCAGCTCGTTCTCCCTTGATTGATATGGGTGAACATTCTGGAGAGAAATGAATAATTAATTGGCAATTAGAGGGTGTATTCACAGCAAACTTTCCCTGTTTAATTTGGACGTCCACGTTTGCCAGTGAGTGAAGTGGTCAGGCAGCCTGTGGGCCCGACTGCTTGGGCTGTTCTGATTGATATGTACAATTTACCTCTCCCTGTGTGATAAGGTGAAATCGGCATAGATGTAATTATGTTGCCAACTGACGCAAGGTGTGGAGTGACACTTGTGTGTTAGGGGGTGGGGGTTGAGTGTGTGTGCATTTCTGTGTGTCTGTGTGTGTCTTCATTTGTCTGTATGTATATCTGCAGTCACACACACACACACACACACACACACACACACACACACACACACACACACACACACACACACACACACGTCCTGTCATGTAATGGGGTTGTTACAAGTAGCCATGTTTTTTTCCCCTTCTAATTGCTCCATTTAACCCAAGCCTCCTTTTGTCTCCTGTGTTACCGTTCAGCCAATAAGCACAAGCCATGGATCGAGACGGAGTACCAGGGTATTGTCATGGAGAACGACAACACCGTTCTTCTCAACCCACCACTGTTCGCCCTGGATAAAGACGCTCCACTGCACTACGCAGGTGCAGTACAGTGTCGTGACGTTGTATTAGTTAATGTGACGACTGTTGCTCATCGAATGGTTACAAGTTTCTAATTACGTGATTAACTGAATCAAGCAATTATTAACTCATTAACCTGGGGCACCATGGGAAAACTAGTTTTATTGAGTTTCTATTTCCCAAATTAACTCAAAGAATATCAGAATATCGATTTTACAACAGCTGCTAATTAACCAGTTGCCTCTATCAGTCTCATAATCTGAACGTCGTATAGCCCTTGAATCTGCACGGACCCGGGTCCCACTAATGAATTCGTACCACACCAATCTTCATTTTTATTTACTAAAAAGCTAAAATGATGCTAAAAGATACACATAGACAACACACATTATAGGCTATTGATTAAAACTTAGTATAACGGGCCAACACACTATGGCGCGTGTTACCCACAACGGGAATTTCAAAAGAGCGAGAAAACAAAGTACACGAGAAATATACATTTGGGTGAATTTGTCAGCTATTCTATTCTAACCCTAGCCCTGCCTCAAGCTGTCACTCTTATGGGTCAGAATATAATGATGTAATTACGTGGGGGGTGATCTCCGGGGATTCTCTGCGTGGACCGTTCCGCTGTTCGATGAAGCACTTCTCCTGCGCACCTCGTTGCTCGTCCTCCCGGTGTCCGTGTCCCTTTTGGCTTAGGAGTCTGTTCCCCCCTTTTCTCTAGAAGGGTTCTTCTGAGCACAGACAGCTATGTAGCACAGAGCTCACAGCATAGGAATGAATCCCTTTAGATACCACAATTCAATGGGAGATGGAGGCTAGGTGGTTTGACTTGAATTCACCCGCTTAGACACAGCTACTCATCCGTAGCTTGGGTAGAAAAGGATTTCTTTGTCCTCAAACTTGGGTTGGTTGACTTTTTCAGACCCTGCTGCAGCTGGGGTCACGTAGTCCTGTTGTAAATTCTATACTCACAGGTTTTATACCCTTGGGTCAGAAGTGGGCGTAGCCTCCTTTAGGGCAATTCTCTGGGCGTACCAAGTTAATGAGGCAAGGGATAGATTTTTCTCAAATCCCATTTTAGACAACTAACTTAACATTTCATCTTCCCCAAAACATTCTCTTTGATTTTGATATTTTCCATACAACGTACAATGTATAAACATCAAACATATACTAGGAAAACCCTTCACATTACAATGTTTTCGTAATAACGTCATCTATTAACCTTTAATAACAGAACAAAAATGACATACATTTTCATAGTCCATCTATCAGCCACCATTGTGGCTGACGGAAACCATTGTTCCAAAGTCCCTTTATTTCATGTTTAATGTTCTGAGGCTGGTTCTCCATAGTAAATTGACAAAGGAATTTGTCTGTGGCCTTAGATTTACCAGGGGCGTGGGGGCCATAAAACCCCCCCACGTCTTCAAACCCCTTGATCTCTCCTCCTCTGTTGGGGTTGAGAGATAATCTGTAGGGTTGTGGTCTCCTGTAACCTGACCTGATCAAGACAGTCATGACAACAGGCATGGTTAGAATGATGGGGGGCCACTTGGCAGTCCTCCTATAGCAAATCAGGACTCTCCCACATAATAAGCATGATAAAATATTAGCATTGAAAGTATGGTAGCAATTTATTTTACGGTAGAAATATTACCGGGTGTTAACTAATTAAACCGAGTATAAACATAAAACATATTGCCATTTGGAACATATTTGCTATTGGTTACAATGGCCACGGTTAGCATATTGAAAACCGAGTCTCACAATACCCCTACAGTGAGTAAGCATTTTGTAGAGGGGAAATTGTTAGAAATTGAAAATGTTATGCCGTCCTAAAATCAGAGTTGTAAAATGGTAATTACACAATAATAACCTATGAAGCGCCATCATTTGTCGCCAGAAAGTTCAAATTGTTACCACACAATTTGGTAAATACCAGTGGAACAAGTACCGTAAAATAAAGCACTACCGAAAGGATTTTGCTGTGCACTCCCAGAAGCATTACAAATATTTACATGGAAAATAATCATATCTGTCCTGTCCTCTATTTTTAGGGCTGCCCCAATAGTTGGTGTGTAATTCTATTCCTGGGTACTGCGCTGGTCCTCCACAGCCAAGTGAAATTCAATTATTTGTATTCATTGGGAACATTATATGCCCTGTGCTCACAGAAATCATTATGGTACACGTTTCCCAACTGGGACAATAAAATTATTGATTGGATCATGTAACATCACATGGGGTTCATTGAAATAGATCACTGAATTTCATTTCATGTTGTTCATTTTAGCCATTGAAGACTCTATTTGCGTAAATCTGTCAATGTAAATCATCAAAATGTCACCCCCCCCCCCCCCCTCCCCTCTCTCTCTCCTCCAGGTGAGATCTGTGGCTTCCGGGTGCACAATGGGCCCTCGGGATCCAGTTCGGTCCAGTTTGAGGCGGTGGTTCTGGACCGCTCGACAGGGGAGGGCCTGGTCCGCTCTAAAGAGCCATTGGACTGTGAGAGCCAGCGGGAGCACAGCTTCACCATCCAGGCCTATGACTGTGGAGAGGGCCCCGATGGAGCCAACAGCAAGAAGTCCCACAAGTGAGATACACTACATTACATTACCCTAAAGGTCAAATAGGTTTCATGGATTGGATTGTTGTCAGAGGTTATAATGGTTATTGTAGTTTGGAGAATGATTAACCCTTGGGTATTTGCCTCTGCTATGCTTGATCCATACCTTACTATATTACCATGCAGTTATGTATGTATTGACCTCTCTTCATTCATCTTTATCACGGTCTTTACTTTTCTCCTATTTCTCTTTCTTTTCTTTCTTTCTCTCTCTTTCTTTCAGGGCCACGGTGCATGTACGTGTGAACGACGTAAATGAGTTCTCCCCAGTGTTTGTGGAGCGTCGCTACGAGGCCTCCGTCCCAGAAGGCCGTCTGTTCGACCACATCGTGCGCGTTGAGGCCCTCGACGCAGACTGCTCCCCGCAGTACAGCCAGATCTGCTTCTACGACATCATCACCCCCAACGTTCCCTTTGTCATCGATAACGATGGTGAGAACTACAGCTACCACAATAGAGCTGGGCTTTACAGCAGATTTCCACAAATAAACAAGGATCTGGCTAGTCTTTACCTGAGCCGTTTAGAATATGTTTATCTAAATATATGGCTCTGGTCTTGACATTTTGTTTATTTGATTCATATACTATAAAATTGAATGTAGTGTGTGAGTTGACATCTTGTCACCAATGAAAACAACAGTTAGCATGTTGATGACTACCAATCTGTACAAATATGAGTTCATTTCCCTGTTCTATTTTGATTGTCTCCAGTTGGTCTTGTTGCTATGTACGTTGCTAGAGAATGACCGGTCCCTTAAGTAGTCACTCACTCACTCCTCCACCATTTCCAAGTATCTTGCTCACCCATTTTGCAGTTTTTATGCTATAGCATTCCTTTTGTACCACAATGAGCAGATTTGCAGCCTGTTTTTGCTGTATGAAACACAGTTTGACTCCCGCCTTCACGAGTAGATAGTCCTAGTTTTCAGAAAAACATACGTGTGCGTAGGTAGTAGTTGTGTAAGCAAAGCTTATGCATCAACATTGCTAGGGCAGGTTTCTTTGAACAGAGCCCAGAGGACAATAGGTTCAGGGGGGTTAGGCCTTAGTCTAGTGTTTCCGTTGATCTTGTAGACATGTTTCCTCTGAGGAGAAGGCTTTGATTTCAGTCTGCAAGACTGCCATTGACGGGCTAATGGTGGGAGATCGATAGCGTGCATTTTGTAATATGACAACAGAAAAGGGGAAGGCAGATGTTCTCAGGAGTCAGGTTTTTACCATGACTTTGCACAATTGGCAGTGACTGGGGAGGAGGTTGCAGGGGATCAGAAGTTCCTTTAATATATGGGTCAGGCTGCTGGGCCCAGATGAAGCACAGAGACTTTTTTTTTGTTTCTGCCCGGGCGGTTTAAATGCCCTAGTATTGTCATTCTCTCTCTCTCTCTCTCTCTCTCTCTCTCTCTCCCACTCTACCTCTAAATTTCTCTTTCATCCCTCCCTTTCGCAGTCTTTCTTTCTCCCCCGTCTCACATTGTCTTCGGCCTGTCGTGCAAGTTCCGTCAACCATATCTTTGTTACATTCTCTCTTTGTCTCTAGATATAAGAGGAAACTTTATTCATTATTTTAGTTCTCTCTTCTCTCTCCCTCCCTTGTCGTTGCCTTTTCCGTTTGAATATACTGCACTGAACAACTTTGGAGTGTCTACTGTGTGTGCGCGTAGGTGTGGTGAGAGTGTGTGTATAGGAGTGCATACTTTTCATGCTGTGCTTTTGAGTGAGGGAATGACTGTTTTTGTATTGTACTGTACATAACTCTCTCTCCCTCTCCGTCCCTCTTTTCCCATCTCCTAGGTAACATTAAGAACACAGAGCCATTGGATTCGAAGCGCCAGCGTGTCCACACCTTCTGGGTGACCGCGTTCGACTGTGGCAAGAACCGAGCTCAGGCCGACGCCCAGGTCGTCGTCACGGTCAAACCGTCCTGCAAACCCGGCTGGATCGGTAATCAATAACACTAAACGCATCATCACCCTCGTTATTCATGACTAATTCATCTGCCTCCTCAGTGGTGGTGTGGAATGGACCTATTCCCTATATAGTGCACTACTTTTGAACAAAGCCCTAGGGTCCGTCGTCAAAAGAAGTGCACTACAGTATCTAGAGAATAGGGTGTAATTTGGGACACAGGCTGTATCTTTGTTGGAACTACATTAGTCTCTTAATGATACTGTAGCATATAGAATGGACGTTGTTGGGTTAAATTTTGCAGACTTCAATTGAGAAAATGGTGATAACCAAAGATGACAATACTACTTGATAACTTAATTGGTGTGAGTGGTCGAGGGACACAACTTACCTTTGCCTTTAGAGCATAATTATCCTAACATGAATGACTCATCAACACAGATTTTTTTGTACAGTGCTTTCGGAAAATATTCAGACCTCATAACTTTTTCCACAGTTTGTTACTTTACACCCTTATTCTAAAATATACATATTTTTATCCCTGAATATACACATAATACCCCATAATGACATAGCAAAAAACAGGCTTTTAGACATTTTTGGAAATGCATTAAAATAAAAAAACTAGCACATTTCCGTAAGTATTCACACTTTTTACTCTGTACTTTATTGAAGCAATTTTTGAAGCGATTACAGCCTTGAGTCTTCTTGGCAGTGGCGATTGCAGCATGTAAGTCTTGGTGGGGCAAACTCCCCCAAAATGGTTTAAATGAAGGGGGCATTGAAAGTGCTTAGAATATTCATTGACATTTCTCCAAAACAGGCTGTAGGTTACATGTGCACCAACAAGTCAGAACAGTGGGCAAAATTATGAGGGGGAAAGGGACCAAATTATTAGGGTGAGGCACATGACTACTAACAGCTTACTACACAACATACACTTATTATTACTTTCTTAGCTACAGTATACAGATCTCCCTGGCATATTACATCATTTAAGAAGCAGCATACAATACATTTTTGGACTCACCTTGTTGTGCTGTGCTCACTTGAACAGGAAATTGTGTGGCCCAAGCTCTAGAAAGAGGCCCAAGTTCCCGACTTGCAAATTCTAAGTTGGATGACCGTTCAAAACGTATTTTCCCAGTCGGAGCTTGTTTTTTTTCCAGAGTTCCCAGTTGTCTTAAACTCACTGAAGTTTTCCAAGATCAGAGTTTCCAGTTGTTTTGAATGCAACAGAAGTCATGCTGGATTAACAGCATGGCCAATGTGTTCAACCTTTTCTGGCCCTTTTCGCCCTTGGGGCGGCAGGGTAGCCTAGTGGTTAGAGTGTTGGACTAGTAACCGGAAGGTTGCAAGTTCAACCCCCCGAGCTGACAAGGTACAAATCTGTCATTCTGCCCCTGAACAGGCAGTTAACCACTGTTCCTAGGCCTTCATTGAAAATAAGAATTTGTTCTTATTGCCTAGTTAAATAAAGGTAAAAAAAAAAGTTTTGGAAAAAAAAGCTTGGAAAAGAGACCCTTAAACCCAGACTTGGACCACACACCCTCTCCTCTGAATAGCAGGCTATTGATTGCTTTGCAATGCTTGTAGTTAGCCACTGATTCCTTCCAAACCACTCAATGTTGAATTTGCGATTTCCAATTTGTTGTGTAATGTTTAGATCCAATGGCAGATGAGAATCAATACATTTTATTTCTCTTCATATGACAAGGATTGAAAAGGATTGTCGACTTGATTCAGGATGATGGCTGCTTGTCTAGCTTGCTAGCTAAGATTTTTAAAGTATGATGTTGACATCATCAGTCCAATCAAAGCTACGGTAGATATAACATGATTTGACGTCATTTTATCTGTAGCCAATGACCTTGTGCCTTCTTGAATGGGCATCTCTAAAGTAGATCTATAAGCACCACCCAAAAGGGCTTGAATTTTCTAGCTCTCCCTGTAGATTTTGCGGTGACATAGTGTCCCCATGAGTGACAGAACACTGAGCCAATCACGGCGCAACTAGAGAACATTAACAACGCCTACGCTCTGTATTTTTCACTGGCTGACCCACCACCAGGGAAAGTACTGAGCTAGTCTGAAACACCTGCATTCTGGAGCTGCCTTACTCAAGAAAGCAAAAAAGAGACAATGTTTTTATGCGGCTTTATTAAAAGAAGTATAAATATTTTTCAAACTGATATGTGACATCGTATTAATGCCAAAATAACATGCAAAACAGGCAACAAAGCTGCCCTGAATGACAGGTCACTGCTTCTTGGGTATGATGCTACAAGCTTGGCACATCTTTATTTGGGGAGTTTCTCCCATTCTTCTCTGCAGATCCTCTCAAGCACTGTCAGGTTGGATGGGGAGCATTGCTGCACAGTTGTTCGATCGGGTTCAAGTCCGGGCTCTGGCTGGGCCACTCAAGGACATTCAGAGACCCGAAGCCACTCCTGCGTTGCTTTGCTGTGTGCTTAGACAAGTTTTTGTCAAGGATCTCTCTGTACTTTGCTACATTCATCTCTCCCTCGATCCTGACTAGTCTCCCAATCTCTGCCGCTGAAAAACATCCCCACAGCATGATGCTGCTACCACCATGCTTCACCGTAGGGATGGTGCCAGGTTTCCTCCAGAAGTGACGTTTGGCATTCAGGCCAAAGAGTTCAATCTTGGTTTCATCAGACCAGACCAGAGAATCTTGTTTCTTTGCCTTTTGGCAAACTCCAAGAGGGCTGTCATGTGCCTTTTACTGAGGAGTGGCTTTCGTCTGGACACTCTACCAGAAAGGCCTGATTGGTGGAGTGCTGCAAAAATGGGTGTCCTTCTGGAAGGTTCTCCCGTCTCCACAGAGGAGCCCTGTCAGATTGACCATTGGGTTCTTGGTCACCTCCCTGACCAAGGCCCTTCTTCCCCGATTGATCTGTATGGCCGGGCAGCCAGCTCTAGGAAGAGTCTTGGTGGTTCCAAACTTCTTCCATTTAAGAATGATGCAGGCCACTGTGTTCTTGGGGACCTTCAATGCTGCAGAAATGTTTTGGTACCCTTCCACAGATCTGTGCCTCGACACAATCCTGTCTCGGAGCTCTACGGACAATTCCTTCGACCTCATGGCTTGGTTTTTGCTCTGACATGCACTGTCAACTGTGTGACCTTATATAGACAGGTGTGTGCCTTTCCAAATCATGTCAAATCAATTGAATTTACCACAGGTGGACTCCAAGTTGTATAAACGTCTCAAGGATGATAAATAGAAACAGGATGCACCTGAGCTCAATTTCAAGTCTCATAGCAAAGGGTCAGAATACTTGTGTAAAAAAGGTAGTTATTTTGTATTTATTTTTTGCAACAAAAAAATAGAAACCTATTTTTGCTTTGTCATTATGGGGTATTGTAATGAAACGTAACAAAATGTGGAAAAAGTCAATGGTTCTGAATACTTCCCTAATGCACTGTATTTTGATGGTTTATTTTCTCTGTTGGTTTTCAGGCTGGTCGAAGCGGGTGGAGTATACCCCCGGGTCAGGCAGCATTCCCCTGTTCCCCAGTTTGCACCTGGAGACCTGCGAAGAGACTGTGTGGAACATCCAGGCCACCGTAGAGCTGCAGACTGGCCATATTGGGAAGGGCTGTGACAGGGACAGCTACTCAGACCGATCAGTGCGTAGACTCTGTGGTGAGTGCTGCTTGAGTCTGGGCTATTCATGATGGCCTCAATCTTTGGGATAATAATGTGTGACTATTTGAAGATTGGAATGGAGCATGCTCAAGTCACATAGGTTTTAGCCCTATTTCCCACATAAGCATAAAAATACCTTGCATTTGTGGTGTGTGCATAAATGAAATGAAGTAATCCAGTCATGCATTTCGGGAGAGTACAGGCCCTGATATTCTTTGAGCTTACAATATCAGCTTACATTTATTGAGTCCAAAAGTCAGCTCGTTAAGGCTGTGTTTAGAGTTAGTAAGTAGAGTTATGCAGCAACATTGGAGTGAGTCAAAAGGGGGGTTTGAACTCCCAACCTGAAACAAGCACATTAACCACAGACAGTCCCAAAAGACTTAATGCTTCTAAGGCCTTTACCAAGGCTTGGGTTGTACAGTATTTAATTCATAATTTCACTCCTGTCTCACCAGGTGCTGTGAGAGGTGAAGTGGACTTACTCCCGCCCCCGTCCCCAGCAGCCAATTGGACCTCAGCCTTGCCCACCCTCCCTTCTTCTGATTCATCCCTGGTGTTCTCCTTCAATGGCTCCACCCATGTTGCCATGGTACCCGACTCTATTGCCGCGGCCGTATCCGGAGACCATTTCACCCTCCAGCTGTGGATGAGAAGGGGTGGAATCAACACCCAGCCTCCGACTAATCAGGTCAGAGGAAACCGCAGGGAGGAGGAGACTATCGTCTGCAGTACCGTCAAGAATGGTCAGTCAAATGGTCAGTCACAACTGTCAGTCAAAGTAAAAATACTTTAAAGTACTACCTAAGTAGTTTTTTTTTCTGTACTTTACTATTTATATTTTTGACAACTTTTACTTTTATTTTGCTACATTCCTAAAGAAAATATTGTAATGTTTACTCCCATACATTTTTTTTCTGACACCCAAAAGTACTCATTACATTTTTAATGCTTAGCAGGACAGGAAAATTGTCTAATTCACTCACTTATCAAGATAACATCCCTGGTCATCCCTACTGCCACTGATCTGGCGAACTCACGAAACACAAATGCTTAATTTGCTAATTATGTGTTGGAGTGAAACCCCTGGCTATCCGTAAATTAACAAAAACAAAAAATTGTGCCGTTTGGTTAATATAAGCAATTTTTTTTATTATTTTAACTTTTGATACTTAAGTATATTTAAAAGCAAATATTTTTAGACTTTAACTCAAGTGTTATTTTACTGGGTGACTCATTTTTCCTTGAGTCATTTTCTATTAAGGTATCTTAAGTTTTTTTTTAAAGTTTTTGTATATATATATATATATATATACAGTGCCTTGCGAAAGTATTCGGCCCCCTTGAACTTTGCGACCTTTTGCCACATTTCAGGCTTCAAACCTAAAGATATAAAACTGTATTTTTTTGTGAAGAATCAACAACAAGTGGGACACAATCATGAAGTGGAACGACATTTATTGGATATTTCAAACTTTTTTAACAAATCAAAAACTGAACAATTGGGCGTGCAAAATTATTCAGCCCCCTTAAGTTAATACTTTGTAGCGCCACCTTTTGCTGCGATTACAGCTGTAAGTCGCTTGGGGTATGTCTCTATCAGTTTTGCACATCGAGAGACTGACATTTTTTCCCATTCCTCCTTGCAAAACAGCTCGAGCTCAGTGAGGTTGGATGGAGAGCATTTGTGAACAGCAGTTTTCAGTTCTTTCCACAGATTCTCGATTGGATTCAGGTCTGGACTTTGACTTGGCCATTCTAACACCTGGATATGTTTATTTTTGAACCATTCCATTGTAGATTTTTCTTTATGTTTTGGATCATTGTCTTGTTGGAAGACAAATCTCCGTCCCAGTCTCAGGTCTTTTGCAGACTCCATCAGGTTTTCTTCCAGAATGGTCCTGTATTTGGCTCCATCCATCTTCCCATCAATTTTAACCATTTTCCCTGTCCCTGCTGAAGAAAAGCAGGCCCAAACCATGATGCTGCCACCACCATGTTTGACAGTGGGGATGGTGTGTTCAGTGTGATGAGCTGTGTTGCTTTTACGCCAAACATAACGTTTTGCATTGTTGCCAAAAAGTTCAATTTTGGTTTCATCTGACCAGAGCACCTTCTTCCACATGTTTGGTGTGTCTCCCAGGTGGCTTGTGGCAAACTTTAAACGACACTTTTTATAGATATCTTTAAGAAATGGCTTTCTTCTTGCCACTCTTCCATAAAGACCAGATTTGTGCAATATACGACTGATTGTTGTCCTATGGACAGTGTCTCCCACCTCAGCTGTAGATATCTGCAGTTCATCCAGAGTGATCATGGGCCTCTTGGCTGCATCTCTGATCAGTCTTCTCCTTGTATGAGCTGAAAGTTTAGAGGGACGGCCAGGTCATGGTAGATTTGCGGTGGTCTGATACTCCTTCCATTTCAATATTATCGCTTGCACAGTGCTCCTTGGGATGTTTAAAGCTTGGGAAATATTTTTGTATCCAAATCCGGCTTTAAACTTCTTCACAACAGTATCTCGGACCTGCCTGGTGTGTTCCTTGTTCTTCATGATGCTCTCTGCGCTTTTAACGGACCTCTGAGACTATCACAGTGAAGGTGCATTTATACGGAGACTTGATTACACACAGGTGGATTGTATTTATCATCATTAGTCATTTAGGTCAACATTGGATCATTCAGAGATCCTCACTGAACTTCTGGAGAGAGTTTGCTGCACTGAAAGTAAAGGGGTTGAATAATTTTGCACGCCCAATTTTTCAGTTTTTGATTTGTTAAAAAAGTTTGAAATATCCAATAAATGTCGTTCCACTTCATGATTGTGTCCCACTTGTTTTTGATTCTTCACAAAAAAATACAGTTTTATATCTTTATGTTTGAAGCCTGAAATGTGGCAAAAGGTCGCAAAGTTCAAGGGGGCCGAATACTTTCGCAAGGCACTGTATATATTTTAATTCAGGGGTGGATCAGCTTTAATATTGCGGATAGATTGTTGCTTCCATTAATGTAATTTTCTGCATTTCCAATCCCCCATATATTTTTTGGGTAATGTATCTTTTACTTTTACTCAAGTATGACAATTGGGTACTTTTCCCACCGCTATATATATTTATATATATATATATATATAACCAGTCAAAAGTTTGGACACACCTACTCATTCTTGGGGTTTTCTTTATTTTTACTATTTTCTACATTGTAGAATAATAGTGAAGACATTAAAACTATGAAATGCACATATGGAATCATGTAGTAACCAAACAGGAGACAAATGGCTGTGAGACGTGTTTAATCCTAGACACATGAAAAGTGGGATGTATACGGAGGGTACGGGGCAACAGAAGACGAACAGCAGATGGGTAATGATCTTGGAGATGGGGAAAGGGACCATTTTAAAATGGGAGAAAGTTTGCGGGACTCCACCCGGAGGGGCATATCTCGGGTGCACAGCCATACCCTCTGCCCGAGACGATACCGGGGTGCCGGGGTCCGGTGGTGGTCCGCTTGTCTCCGATACTACGAGGTAGTCTTGAGAAGAGCTGACCGGGCTCTCTTCCAGGTACAGCGGCGGACAAACATCTGGGCTGAGGGAATGCCGACCTCTTCCTCTTGCTCCAGGAAGAGCGGAGGCTGATAACCCAGGGAACACTCAAAAGGCGAGAGCCCAGTGGCAGAGCAGGGGAGGGTGTTGCGGGCGAAGAGTCGTCTCCAGGTCTTGATTGACTTGCTCCAACTGGCTGTTGGACTGAGGGTGGAACCCGGCGAACACGCTGACAACCCAATGAATGTACAGGGCACCTTCCAGAACCTGGACAAGAACTGAGGACCCCTGTCGGAGACCATGTCCGCCGGGAGTCCATGGCTCCATAAGACGTGCTGCACCATGAGCTAGGCCGTCTCTTTGGCATAGGGAGCTTGGGGAAAGGAATGAAATGGGCGGCTTTGGAAAACCGGTCCACTACAGTCAGGATGGCGGTGTTGCCATCAGATGGGGGGAGACCCGTGACGAAGTCCAGGGATATGTGAGACCAGGGACGGTGAGGGACAGGCAGTGGCTCAATGAGACCAGCCGGAGCTTGCCGAGGAGTCTTGTTCTGCTCACAGATCATGCAGGCGGCGACGAATGCGGAATGCCCGGGACCATGATAGGCCACCAAAAGCATTGCCATACAAAGGTGAGGGTCTGACAGAAGCCCGGGTGGCAGGTAACTCTGGAGGAGTGGGGCCACTCCAGGATCAAGGGGCGGACAGCGTCAGGAACAAAGATCCGACTATCTGGCCCCCCTATCGGCTGGGAATTCTGGGTGTCATGGACCTTCTTCCTTATTCCCCAGCTGAGTGCCGTCGCCAGACACGAGGTGGAAAGGATGGTCTCAGGGTCCGAGGGTGGAGCCGCAGGGCTATAGTGGCGTGACGGTGCTTTCGGCTTGTTATTCTTGGATCCCGGTCGGTAGGAGAGGGAGAAGTTAAACTGGGTGAAAAGCAGGGCCCACCTAGCTTGCCTGGTATTGAGACGCTTGGTGTTGCGGAGATATTCCAGGTTCTTGTGATCTGTCCACACAATGAATGGCTGTTCTGCCCGCTCCAACCAGTGACTCCACTCCTCCAACACCATCTTCACCACGAGAAGCTCACGATTCCCCACATCGTCATTCCTCTCCTTGGTGTTGAGGCGATGGGAGAAGGCGCAGGGATGTAACTTGAGGTCCAGGGCAGAATGCTGGGACAGGACAGAGATCTCTCTGACATCCAAAGCATCGGTCTCCACCACGCACTGACGGGACGCGTCAGGAAGAACCAATATGGGAGCTGTGGTGAAGCGGTGCTTCAGGTCCCGGAACGCCCGGTCAGCAGCTGGGGACCATGTGAATGGAATCTTGGGAGAGGTGAGTGTAGACAGGGGGAAGCCAGGGCATTGTAACCCCAGATAAAGCGGCGATAAAAGTATGAAAATCCCAGGAAACGTTGCAGCTGCACTCTGGAAATAGGCTGGGGCCAATTCACAACAGCTCTCACTTTTATCGGATCCATCTGTACATTCCCTGCAGCGATGATGTAACCAAGGAAGGGGATGGTGGAGCAATGACATTCTAATTTCTCCGCTTTCATAAAAAGCTGGTTCTCCAGCAGGAGCTGGAGGACCTGTCGAACATGGAGCACATGTTCTTGGGCTGAGTGGGAGAAAATGAGGATGTTGTCGAGGTAGACGAAGACGAACCGGTTCAACATGTCGCGGAGAACGTCATTAACTAGGGCCTGGAACACAGCTGGGGTGTTGGTAAGGCTAAATGGCATGACCAGATATTTGTAGTGACTGCTGGTTGTGTTGAAGTCAGTCTTCCAATCGTCCCCTTTCCGTATCCACACCAGGTGGTAGAAGTTCCACAGGTCCAACTAGGAGAAAATTGTGGACCCCTGGAACATCTCAAAGACCGAGGCGATGAATGGTAGTTGGTAGCGGTTCTTCACCGTGATGTCATTGAGACCCCGGTAGTCAATGCACGGGCGCAGGGTTTTGTCCTTCTCTACAAAGAAGAACCCTGCGCCGGCGGGGGAGGCAGAAGGATGGATACACCCTGCAGCTAGAGAGTTCTCGATGTAGGTCTCGATAGCCATGGACCCGACAGAGAGTACAGTCATCCCCGGGGTGGTGTGGTGCCTGGGAGAAGGTTGATCCCTCAGTCATAGGGTCGGTGCAGAGGAAGTGAAGTGGACCGGACATTACTGAAAACCTACTGGAAGTCCTGGTACTCCGCGGGAATGAAAGAGGTCCGGGGAAACTTTGTAGCCCACAGGAAGATGTCCCGGGGCAGGCTGCGCTGACATCAGGCAATGGGCATGGTAGAATGGGCTCCAGCACATGATGGCACCAGCAGTGCAGTTTATTAAGGGATTGTGTCGCTGGTGCCAAGAGAATCCTAATATCACCGGAACCTGAGGAGACTTAATTAGCATGAATTGAATTGCCTCGCTGTGATTCCATGACACTCGTAGATTGATGGGAGTGATATTGCAGGTGACCTGGCCCCATCCAACGCTCTAACATCCATGGGAATGGAGCGGGGCTGAGTGGGGATGCCTAGCTCAGTTGTCAGGGTAGCGTCTATGAAACTCTTATCGGCCCCAGAGTTGAGGAGTACCCGGAGAGATTTCGACTGGTTCCTCCACAACAGGATGACATGGAAAGGGGGGCGAGTAAGGGGAGAGGAAAAATTCTCCATATGGCCCACCAGAGTACTCGCCTCTGGTGAGCCTGATCTTTTAGTGGACAGAAGGACACTAAATGACCAGTAGTCCCGCAATGCAACTCTTCGTGTGAAGCCGGTGGAAAGACGTTTGGCTGGGGACAGCCTCTCTCTGCCTAGTTGCATCAGCTCGGGAAGAGGTAAATCGGCAGACTTTGGAGACTCTCTGGGGAACTCGGCTAGCCTCGAGTGTTCTCGGCCATGGAGACGTCAGGGACTTTTGGGATGTCTCGGAGGCGAGGTCAATTTTCCTACGTCCCCGTAGCCGCTCAGGTTCCATGCTGCCAACGTTCAGAAATACACTGCATAGTCTACCACATTGCAGGAGTCTTGCCAAAGCTGGAGTAACTTCCAGGCAGCCTCTCTCACGGAGAGTCGAAAACCTTCACCTCTGCCACAAACCCCTCCAGACTGAAGCATAGGCCGACTGTTGTTCCCACACGGCCGTAGCCCAGGCGATAACCCTCGATAACACCCAACAAGTTCCAGACTCTACAGCGAAGCGCTCCAGGGTAGGTAAGCAGGGTTCTCGGGAAACCGGGGTGGCCGCGCTGCTAACAGCCGAGTTACTTTTATTTATTTTTTATTTTACCTTTATTTAACTAGGCAAGTCAGTTAAGAACAAATTCTTATTTTCAATGACGGCCTAGGAACAGTGGCTTAACTGCCTGTTCAGGGGCAGAACGACAGATTTGTACCTTGTCAGCTCGTGGGTTTCAACTTGCAACCTTCCGGTTACTAGTCCAACGCTCTAACCACTAGGCTACCCTGCCGCCTCACTGAGGGGCTGGGAGGTCGTGGTAGGCTGCCTGACAGACAACCTGCGGAATTGCAGGTTGGCATTCTCTCAACCAGCTTCATGAGGAATGATTTTCCAATAGTCTTGAAGGAGTTCCCACATATGCTGAGCACTTGTTGGCTGCTTTTCTTTCTCTGCAGTCCAACTCATCCCAAAGCATCTCAATTGGGTTGAGGTCAGGTGCTTGTGGAGGCCAGGTCATCTGATGCAGCACTCCATCACTTTCCTTCTTGGTCAAATAGCCCTTACACAGCCTGGAGGTGTGTTTTGGGTCATTGTCCTTTTAAAAAACAAATTATAGTCCCACTAAGCGCAAACCCGATGGAATGGCATATTGCTACAGAATGCTGTGGTAGCCGTGCTGGTTAATTGTGCCTTGAATTCTTAATAAATCTCCGACAGTGTCACCAGCAAAGCACCATCACACCTCCTCCTCCGTGCTTCACGATGGGAACCACACATGTGGAGATCATCCGTTCACCTACTCTGCGTCTCACAAAGACACAGCGGTTGGAACCAAAAATCTCAGATTTGGACTCATCAGACCAAAGGACACATTTAAACTGGTCTAATGTCCATTACTCACGTTTCTTGGCCCAAGCAAGTCTCTTCTTATTATTGGTGTCCTTTAGTAGTGGTTTCTTTGCAGCAAATCCGCCATGAAGGCCTGATTCACGCATTCTCCTGATGTTGAGATCTGTATGTTACTTGAACTCTGTGAAGCATTTATTTGGGCTGCAATTTCTGAGGCTGGTAACTTTAATGAACTTATCCTCTGCAGCAGAGGGATTTCTGGGTCTTCTTTCCTGTGGTGGTCCTCATGAGAGCCAGTTTCATCATAGTGCTTGATGGTTTTTGCGACTGCACTTGAAGAAACTGACTGACCTTCGTGTCTTAACGAAATGATGGACTGTCGTTTCTGTTTGCTTATTTAAGCTGTTCTTGACATAATATGCACTAGGTCTTTTACCAAATTGGGCTATCTTCTGTATACCACCCCTAACTTGTCACAACACAACTGATTGGCTCAAACGCATTAAGAAGGAAATGAACTTTTAACAAGGCACACCTGTTAATTGAAAGGCATTGCAGATGACTACCTCATGAAGCTGGTTAAGAGAATGCCAAGAGTGTGCAATGCTGTCATCAAGGCAAAGGGAGGCTACTTTGAAGAATCTCAAATATAAAATATATTGTGATTTGTTTAACACTTTTTTTGGTTACTACACGATTCGTATGTGTTATTTCATAGTTTTGATGTCTTCATTATTATTCTACATTGTAGAAAATTGTCAAAATCAAGAAAAACTCTGGAATGAGTAGGTGTCCAAACTTTTGACTGGTACTGTATATATTTTTTTTTCTGATTTTGCAGAGAGTGATACAGTACCCTCAGCACCCCTACTTCCCACCGCTATGTAAACTGTATCTTTATGGCTCTGCTTCAGTCTAATTCTATGAAGACTATGGCGAGGAAATATGAAAAGCCTTTTGTTGTGAGATGCACTGCCTGTATCTCATATTCCGTCTGCAAGTTTTGTCTCAAATGCTGTTTTCTGTCTACTGACTGCCAGTCTCCTCTCCCTGTTCCTCAGACGACTCCTTCTCCCACTACTCTCTCTCCGTTCACGGCTGCCGTCTATCTCTTTTCTACTGGCCCGATGTCTCCGCTGCGCGGCCCGTAAAATTCCTCTGGAAACTGGAGCAGGTACTATGGGAACAGATTTTCTTCAATAAACTGTTGCTAGAAGGAGAGCTATGAGTGAAAGAGCCATACAAAAAGGCCAACGCTCACTTAATGCCAGTTTCAATTGTATTTATTTATTTATTTATTTTGAAGACAACTGCATTAATTAGGGTTACAACCCAGGGCCCCTGATCTCAAGGCAGACTCACTAGCTACATGGGAAAGGGAAGATCTAGTCAGTTACACAACTGAATGCATTCAACCGAAATGTGTCTTCTGCGTTTAACCCTACCCTTCTGAATCAGAGAGGTGCGGGGAACTACCTTAATCGACATCATCGGCACCCGTGGAGCAGTTGTTGTGGGGGTTAACTGCTTAGCTCAAGGGCAGAACAGCAGATTTTTTCACCTTGCCGGCTTGGGGATTCAAACATGCAACCTTTTGGTTACTGTCGCAATGCTCTACCTGCTAGGCCAGGATATTTCCCTTGGGGGAATTTGTAAATATGGGAATGGACAAAGAGCAAGGGGATTGGAAAGAATAGGATTTGGATGAGAGGCAGGGGCAGAGGGGATAAGGGGATGGTGGGGTTGTGTGGTTTTGGTTGGAGGGGGGACTAAGTGGTTTTGGCTGGGGTTACTGGTCGTAGACAGCTTAAACTGGGTAGGATTATAGGGGCCAAGCTGATACAGATAAGATTTGGCATATCCCTCTGTCTCTCTTCTGCAACAATATCTGTTACAGTGTCATGGGTGGTGTTCAGTAGAAACAAAAGGGATAAAACATTTAGAAACATTTAGATATTATATGGGATAAGTTCATGTAGCACATCTAGTAGATTTTTTTTAGTTCTCCTGTTTTGTGTACACAACCCAAGTGTTCAGCTGTTTCTTGACCTCTGACCTATTGTGTCTTCATGTCCTTCTTTCCTCGCTAGGTGTGTGACAGCGAATGGCATCACCTGTCCCTCAGTGTCCAGTTCCCCTCTGTGACACTGTACGTGGACGGAGTCACCTTCGACCCCGCCCTCATCCACGACAACGGAGCCATACCCAACCCTGCCCCACGACAGCGACTGGTCATTGGCGCCTGCTGGGGTAACGATTGGTTAAACCAAAGACAGTACAGTATGAAGATTGGTGATTTTAGTCTATCACACTTGTAGGCCATGTCATGGTGACGTCAGCAAGCTAAGCTCACGTTATCGTGTCTAACAGTCGTCTGGTGGTGAACTGCGCAAATTAAAGCCACTCCTTCGATATAAAGTTGTTTTTCACAAAAATTCTAACGTTTCAGTTTGTCACTTTCATGAGGTTAAAGTAATAATGTTCAACTACTTAAAATATTGGCTCGAGTCTAGGTTGTGCCTTTTAGATTTAGAGAAAATAAACAACTAAGGAAGAATTTTTTTACTTCTCTCATTGACTTCCCAAACCCTGGTGTCGTGTCTTTGGCTATGCCGGATTAATTGCTATGACATGCTATTCTGTAAAATACTTTCTCCGTAATTAATATCACCTGATTGAGCTAATCAGGTAAATGTAATTAACTAGAGAGTCGGGCACCACAAAATAATATTTATAGAGCTGTTATCTTCCGAATAAACTCTTAAAGATTTAGCAATATTTTACATCAATAGCAGTCCACATTAATCGTCATCTTACTTCAGTCTCATATTCTGAAAGTTGTAAATTCTTGGTTATCTGCAAGAATCCTGGCTAACAAGTTGAATCAGCAATACAAAATTGGGTTTAATTATTTTTTTTACTAAATACCTAACTAATCACACAGAATAACATATACAAAGAATTAATTATACCTGGATAATTCTTTACATTCATAGGAAACGTCCCTAGCGGGCGGAACAGATATGACAGCCTGTTACACAAAGGAAAAGGGGCGGGGTTTGAGTGAAAGAGCGGGAGACTGGGGGAACAAAGGGAAGAAGCTGGGCTATCGTATGTATTATAAATTACTGCCCATTTGGAAAAGGAAAATGCAATAAATATTTACTCTGAGCTGCGCTTCAGTAGGTTGGTGGTAGGTGGAAGGCCGTGTTGCCAAACCGAGTCCTCTGTCCTTTGAAGAATGTCTCTGGTGGTCCCTTGGATAAGTTGTAGTGACGTCGTTTTGTGGTGGATGGGATACTCTGTCTGTTCCTTCCTAACCTGCGTTTGCAGCTGCGGTCGCTAACTCAACGGCTAGGAGGTATCACTTCTGTCGTGAATAAGAGTTCAAAGTTCATACCATTCGCAACCATTCGTTCTGTAGTTTTTTTCTGAACCATTCTGACATGGGATCGTCATCCTCACATCCGCGGAACAGATAGTTATGTTGTAGTCAAGCGCTTATATAGGAAGGAAGTGTGTGAAAAGGTTACAACCTCTGTCTCTTCACGTGGGCGGGCCACTGAGTGAGCAGCCCTAACTTATGAAAACCCACATCTCCCATTTTAGAAGCTAAAATCACATTTCATCCCATCACAAATCATTTCATATTCAAACATTTAAATTGAACAACAATTCCACGTGAATCTGATAACTCTGATGTATAGACTTTCCATTGTGGAGTTTATGTCATCTTATCATTGATGAGAATGTCTCAGATGACAACCGAACTGACATCATATTCATTAAGTACCACTGCATATGTTCAATTGTTCGGATTACCAGAATATAGTTTATTTCCCCCCACATACTGATATTCCCAGAATCTCTATGTTAACCAAGGGTTTTTTAAATGTAACCTCAGTAGGTTAGAGAAGAGAAAAGGGGGGAAGAGGTATTTATGACGTTAATAAACCTATCCCCCAGGCCAACGTCATGACACTGGCCTGGTCTGTTTGACCTGTTTCACAAGAATTACTGGAAAATGTTGCGATGTTGCGCCTCTGGGTTTAGAAACTCTGTGGTTAAACCTTACTCTGCCTAGAACGGTTAAACCTCACACTGCATAGAACACCTGTCAGCAAATGAAGGGTGCCTAAGTGGGCCACACTTTACATTACAGAGGTCCTATACTAGAGTAACTGCCAGTTGGATAACTAATAACATATTATTCTATAACAAGCTAGTTAACAAGAATGAATTAGAAATGTCAAATTTAATTACATACACATGTAGATACCCTGGAATGATGTAAAGTGTTGCTAATGAGTGGTAGTTGATGAGAACATGGCAAGGAAAAGATCACAATAATGTACCACAATAGGCAATGGAATATATTGCTTTGGCAATACATTTCATGAATAGGTTACAGGATTACAAAAGAGCAACGCCTTCCCCAAAAATACATTTTTGGCAGTTGTCCCAGTTCACGTTCTTCTGCAAATGAAACCGTTCATAGAACCAAATGTTCCAGCACACCAATGAAAGCAACGCACACACACACTTATATACAGTGCCTTGCAAAAGTATTCAGACCCCTTGGATTTCTTCAAATTTTATTGGGTTACAAAGTGGAATTCAAATGTATTTAATTACCATGTCAACAGTCTACACAAAATATTGTAATGTTAAAGTGGAAGAAAAATTCTAAAATATAGTTGTTGTGTAAGTATTCAGCACCCTGAGTTCCTAATGTCTGGTATACTCAGTGTATAAACCACAGCATAATTATTAACTTGACCATGCTTAAAGAGATATTCAATGTCTGATTTGTTATTGTTACCCATCTACCAATCACTTCCCTTCTTTATGAGGCTTTCAAATGCTCCCTGGTCTTTGTAGTTGAATCTGTGCTTGAAATTCAATACTGTACTTGGCTGAGGGATCATATGTATGTTCGGGAGATAGAGGAAGGGTTAGTCATTCTAAAATCATGTCAAATCCTATTATTTCACAGTCCATGTAACTTATTACGTGATTTGTTAAGCCAAATGTTCTCCTTAACTAATTAGGCTACGGTGCTGAATACTTATGCAACAACTATATTTTAGTTATACATTTTTTATTTATCTAAAAAAATATATTTAAAAAATCTTCCACTTTCGCATTTGAGTACTTTGTGTAGATTGTCGACAAAAAAGAAAACAATTTATTTGAATCCCACTTTGTAGTAAAATAAAATGTGAAGAAATCCAAGGGTTTTGAATACTTTTGCAAGGCACTGTACATACACACACATACATACACACATGCCATCTGACACCGAAAAGCATGATATTTCCCTCCTCATTCACCTAATTATATTTGTGTGAGATGCTCTGACTGCCTCTCCATACTCTATAAATATCACTGACTTATCAATTATTTAGGCTAACAGAACAACAGGCAGGCCAGACGGTTAGCCTGCCAGTTACACCAGCGCTAATCGCTAAAATGGGACACACCAATTAGCACTGGAAATACACTCACACACACATCATGGCTACAGCCTGTGTGGTAACCAGCTGCTGGGAGATTATGAGGGTATGACACACCTTTGTCAGATTTACATGTTTATTTTCCTTCTTATTCAGTTTTTTTCACTCCTTTCTCTTTTTCCACTACGCCTCTTGCTTTTACTAAGCATTTATTTCTCCTCTCACACCTGTCTTTCTCCCTTCTCTCTGTTATCCTCTACCCCTTCTCTGTTTTTAAAGGCCCAGTGCAGTCAAAATTCTGTTTTTCTGTGTTTTATTTAAGTGATGATGCCCGAGAAGCCAGTGTTTGGAGGATGTATTGGCGCGGGTGTTATATATCTTACAAACACCGGCTTCGAGGGCATTATCACTTTTATACAACAGGTTACCAACATATTCAAAAAATAATTGACATATTTTTATTAAAAACATTATTTAGGTGAATTTATTCATACTTTTTCATCCTTCCACAACATATAGTCCCGACACAATTCTAGAGTTGCTACCTAAGCCGATTGGTCGTTCGTTCTATCGGTTCGGTTGCTGGAGACGCGACCCAGTCGTTCAGTCTTTTTGTTCTGTATCCATGGACGTTTGTTCCAAATGTTCAATTACCATACTGGCTGGCAACGTTCTTATCCCTTGTTTGCTAGCTAGCCAACTACGGCTAACTTGCAGCCAGAATAACACCAAAGTTGCCACATTTGCAATTGTTTAAGCTGTTTTCTAGTTATATTTATTTGGATACATTCATAACAATGAGCTAATGCGGCACAATTTCGTCTGGCATAGAAAATGTGCTCACTCGTCAGGACACTTGTTCATAGGAGCGAGCCAATAATACAGCTAACACAATCACTTTAAACTGGAGCTGGAAAGACTGCAAACTAGCTGCACTTCGTTTCGTTTGACTTTTTTAGAATTGACATTTCTTTGTATATATCAATAAAAATGATGCCAGCTGATTCATGATTTTGACTGGCTGAGAAAAGCTGCCTGTCTGTCTCATCTCGACTCCCGACAAGTTCATTACTCTGGGAAAGCTTGGGATCGAATTTGAATATTGAAACAATGTTACAAATGTCGGAGAGACAGACAGCAAGGTTTATACAAATCTCCGCTGTTGAAAACAAAATGTTATCCTAACAGAAATGTTAGATCATATCTAGATGCTTTTTATAATGGACATCACGTTTATACATTGCTTGGCTGGGCTGATGAGACAGTGGATTGCGCAGTCAGAAGGAACAGAGTAAATAGGCATTTTAACATCTTAGATTTAACCAATCAGGATTAGACCCACCTGTTGTATAAATAATATTTTACAACAGCTGATGAAACTTTTTATCAGTGTTATTTCCTGCTAGTTGCTGCTTGAAAATACAATCTACACAGGACCTTCTAATCAGAAGGTTTGCATGGGTGGGAGTTTTCGGCTTTCCATGGTGATATCACCATGCTGTAAATTGGTTAATAGACCAATAACAAAGGGTGTTTCAAACATCTCTGCCAACAGCTGGTTTTCAGTTTCCCCCTCCCCATTCAGACCACTCCCAGACAGTCCTTACAAAATTCTTGAGAAATGTTTTTTTGTAAAAAAAACATATTTTTTCCCCCAATTTGAATGGAAATCTATTACTGTAAGGTACTTAATTGTTACACAGAAATTATTTTATATAAAAATGACTGCATGGAGCCTTTAACCTTTCCTCTTTTCTCCCCACAGAGACAGAAGATAAACAGAAGGACATCCTTAACAACACCATCCCTGAGGGGAAAGACACAGGTGACTTAATTGTGTGTGTGTGTCCGTCCATGCGCATATATGTCTGTGTGTGGGTGTTCATATTTTTGTGTGTGTTGACTGTGTTAATTTCGTTTCTGGTTCTTTAGGGAAGTATGTGGGTGGTTACCGTGGCTTGTTGTCAGGGGTGACGGTGCGGCCAGGGAGTGTGGAGCCTCACAGTGTGGTGGAGTGTCTGTACGCCTGCAGGGAGGGGTTGGACTTTGGGGACCTGGAGACCTTGGGCTCAGGCATGAAGGTAACCTCACCCTGCTGAAGAGGAGTCCTATAGATCACTGTCTCACTTGGCTAAGGCTTAAGAGTGGGCTTTGACACCCTGAATTTTTATTTCGTCATCTAGGTCATGGCACCCAAACGTTTTTTTTAACCACTGCTACAGTATATGTCTTACTCAGATTGTTGTGTACAAAAAGGGTTTGTTTCCTCCTGATGTATATGGAGTCTACTGCATAATATTTTTCTGTGCACATGTAAAACAAATATATATTGTTTTACAGTCAATCAAAACTGAAGTCCCAAAATGGTGGTACTGATGAAATATATAAAGAGAATACATAGCTGGAATGAACTGTGTGTGTGACTATGAGGGGTGTGCAACCTCGGAGCATGAACTCTTGACCTTTGACCTTTTAGGTGCATGTGAACCCCAGTCAGTCTGTGCTGGTTCTAGAGGGTGATGACATTGAGAGCTTCAACAGGGCCGTGCAACAGGTCACCTACAGGAACTCTCTCCGCTTCGCCACCCCTGGAGTCAGGCCACTCAAACTGACCACCTCACTCAGGTACACACACACACACACACACACAGAGGACTAAGTGATCTCGCTCTCCGAGGCCGACGTGAGTAAGGTCTTTAACCTCTAGCGTCGAGCAATCCTGTATCCGGGAGCGTAATCATAGCCTCAAGCTCATTACCATAACGCAACGTTAACTATTCATGAAAATCGCAAATGAAATGAAATAAATATATTCAAACACAAGTTTAGCCTTTTGTTAACACTGTCATCTCAGATTTTCAAAATATGCTTTTCAACCAAAGCTACACAAGCATTTGTGTAAGAGTATTGATAGCCTAGCATAGCATTAAGCCTAGCATTCAGCAGGCAACATTTTCACAAAAACAAGAAAAGCATTCAAATAAAATAATTTACCTTTGAAGAACTTTGGATGTTTTCAATGACGAGACTCTTAGTTAGATAGCAAATGTTCATTTTTTCCAATAGATTATTTGTGTAGATGAAATCCGTTTTGTTCATCACGTTTGGCTAAGAAAAACACCGGAAAATGCAGTCACTTACAACGCCGAACATTTTTCCAAATTAGCTCTAGAATATCGACAGAAACATGGCAAACGTTGTTTAGAATCAATCCTCAAGGTGTTTTTCACATATCTATTCGATAATCTATCAGTGGTGGCAGTTTCCTTCTCATCAGAAGAAAACTGAAAAATACTGCAGCTGGAGATTACGCAATAATTGCGATGGAGGACACCAAGCGACCACCTGGTAGATGTAGTCTCTTATGATCAATCTTCCAATGATATGCCTACAAATACGTCACAATGCTGCAGACACCTTGGGGAAAACGTGGAAAACGTAAGCTGACTCCTAGCTCCTTCACAGCCATATAAGGAGTCATTGCCATGAGGCGGTTTCAAAAAATGCGGCACTTCCTGATTGTATTTTTATCTGTTTTTTTTCTGTAACATCAGTTCTGTGGCACTCACAGACAATATCTTTGCAGTTTTGGAAACGTCAGAGTGTTTTCTTTCCAAAGCTGTCAATTATATGCATAGTCGAGCATCTTTTCGTGACAAAATATCTTGTTTAAAACGGGAACGTTTTTCATCCAAAAATTAAAATAGCGCCCCCTATATCCAAGAAGTTAATCAGGTCAACAGTCGTAAGGCCGCGGGGCCGGCCAGTTCCATGACGTGTTCTCAGAGCATGTGAAGAACAAATGTCAGGCATTTTCACGGTCATTTTCAACCTCTCCTTGTCCCAGTCTGTAATCCTCACATTTTAAGCTGTTCACCATTATTCCTGTTCCGAAGAACTCTGAGGTTCCATGCCACAATGTCTACCACCCTGTAGCACTCACATCTGCAATCGTGAAGGGCTGTGAAAGGCTGGTTATGGCACACATGAACTCCATCATTCCAGACACTTCAATTTGCATTCCACCCCAACAGATCCATAGACAACGCAATCTCAATTGCACTCCATACTGCCCTCACCCACCTAAGAGGAATAGTTATGTGAGAATGCTGTTCATTGACTACAGTTCAACACCATTTTCCCCTCCAAGCTCGAAACCAAGCTTTGGACCCTGGGACTGAACACCTCTCTCTGCAACTGGATCCTGGACTTCCTGACGGGCCAACCCCAGGTGGTGAGGGTAGGCAACATCAAATCCGCCACACAGACCCTCAACACGGGGGCCCCTCAGGGGTGCGTGCTTAGTCCCCTCCTGTAATCCCTTTTCAACCATGACTGCGTGGCCACGCACAACTCAAACACCATTATCAAGTTTGCTAACAACAACGGTGGTAGGCCTGATCACCAGAGACGATGAGAAAGCCTACAGGGAGGAGGTCAGAGACCTGGCAGTGTGGTGCCGGGACAACAACCTCTCCCTCAACGTCAGTAAGACCAAGAAGCTGATTGTGGACCCATCCACATCGACAGGGCTGCAGTGGAGCGGGTCGAGAGCTTCAAATTCCTCTGTGTCCAAATCAATAAGGACTTAAAATTTGCCGCACACATTTGTGTAGAAGGTGCGACAGCGCCTCTTCCACCTCAGGAGGTTGAAAAGGTTTGGTATGGGCCCTCAAATCCCAGTATATCACTGGGGCTGAGCACCTTGCCATCCAGGATCTCTATATCAGGCAGTGTGAAAGGAAGGCCGAGAAAATTGTTAGACTCATGCCACCCAAGCCATAGACTGTTTTCTCTGCTTCCGCACTGCAACGGTACCGGTGCATCAAGTCTGACACTAACAGGCTCCTGAACAGCTTCTATCGCCAAGTCAATAGCTAACAAAACGGCGACACGGACTATCTGAGTTGAGCCTTTTTTTGCTCGGTCTCTCTGCACACTCACAAGACTCTACACACTCACGCACACTGACGCACACAGACACTAACTTCATTTGCTCACACACATGACATGCACACACATGTATACTGACTACACGCACACACACTCACATACAATCAACATATACTCTGCCACTGCTCTGTTTATCATATATCCTGATGCCTAGTCACCTTACCCCTATACATGTCTACTTCTATCACTAAAGTATCCCTGCACATTGTAAATATGGTACTGGAGCTGACCATGTGTATATAGTTTACTTACTTTCTCGTGTTCCTCTTATTTTTATTTCTCATGTGTTTTTTTTTTTGTGCTCTACCTTGTGTAATGTTCAGTACTACATTGAAGAAAGGCTGTACTTTGTGCACACGACTTTAAAAACTTGAAACTGAAACACAAACAGGCACACACACTGAGAATGCAGCATTTTTCCAGGACTGCTTGGTGGGAGGGAGCTCTTCGTTGGACATTGGACATTGACATTGATCTCAATAAACGTGGACACGGCTAGAGTAGTCGATAAGCAATTCTATGGAATGAAAGAGCGTGATGTTAAAGGAACGACGTCGTCCCAAACCCCAGGTTCTAATGGCAGTTATCTTATCTTTGACTTGTGTTCTGGTTCGCAATTACTTGTATCATATCTCTAAAGCCATTCTTTCACCACAACCTGTCCTCTCTGTGACAGAGTATTTCAGCCATGTTGATGTAGTGTGGGTGCCAGTTTGTTTCTGTCTCGTTTTGGACATTTTTCATTGTCTATCCATTGTTTAACGACATAACATCATTGAAGGTTGCCAGGTACCCAAGCTAATGATGAATTAAATAATTTGTTCATTCATTTTTTCAAAGGTTCTTATACAACTTGGGGGTAGAACATGTAGACACCTTTTTGATTGACCCTTTACCCCTCATAGTCTCCATGCACACTCGCAGGGCCCTACACACACACACACACACACACACACACACTGTCGCTCCAACACACACAAACAATCACTTCATCCTTTGCTCACTGACACATAATATGCACGTACATTTATGCTGACTCTACACACCCACTCACATACTAGCTGCTGCTACTCTGTTTATCTTATATCCTGTTGCCTAGTCCCCTTACCCCTATACATATCTACCTCCATCACTCCAGTGTCCCTGCACGTGTAAATATGGTATTGGATATGACTTTTTAAGTATTTCCTGTATATAGTATACTTACTTATAGTACTTACTTTATTGTGTATTTCATATTTCTTATTCTTATTTCTTGTGTGTGTTTATGTTCTAGTAATACATAGTTATTGATTATTGCATTGTTGGGTTTTGAGTTAGCAAGAAAGGCATTTCACTGTACTTGTACTTCACTGAAACTTGAAACTTTTACTCTGCAAGTGTATCAGAGCACAAGGATACGCTGTTATGTTGAAGGATATCATCCCTGT
Source organism: Oncorhynchus clarkii lewisi (assembly GCF_045791955.1). Taxonomy (NCBI): domain Eukaryota; kingdom Metazoa; phylum Chordata; class Actinopteri; order Salmoniformes; family Salmonidae; genus Oncorhynchus; species Oncorhynchus clarkii. The sequence goes on from NC_092149.1 coordinate 35,254,736, forward strand.
GCAAGGAGTGGAGCTTTATTTGCAGATGATATGAGTCACGGTCTTTTTGCTCAACTAGGTAATCTAGCCTTGGGTAAGAGGAAGCACGGTTGAAGCATATAATCATATAATCTTGAAATATATAATCTTGAAACAGCACATTTTTTTAATGCCACGGTGTATCACACGTTGTATTAAGTTCATGGATAACCAGACATTTTTTTTTCTTCTATTTTTGATTTAATGCCTACACGGGTCCTTTTTTAAATGGTTAAAGATAAGACTGATTTGAGGTCAGCAGTTCCTCCAGATGGCTGACAGCAGGCCCTTGTGGAGAGTCCGATATAGCAGCTGCTCACTGAAAGAGTGCGAGAGAGAGATAGTATTACTGCAGTTCCAACACTCACACACTAAACAACTCAAAGCACCACTTGAATCATAAATCAAGTACTGAATCGACAAATAATAATACCTTTTCAAAGTACTTCTGAAAAGTGGCACAATTAGTATCCACCCTGGAAATCCACAGGGTGTGCAGGCTTTTGTCCTAGACTAACATTAACACACCTAATTTGGCTAATCGTCAAGTCCTAAAACTGTTTACTTATAGAGAAATAACTGGTACCCTATCCACCCCCCCCACCCCTCCCCCCCCCCTTCTCTCTCTCTCTTTTCTCTCCTCCCCCTAGGTGTTTCAATGAGGAGAGTTGTCTTACGCTCAGGCAGTTGGAGGGCTACCTGGTGGTCCTTCAGCCCGATGCCCCTCAGATCTCCCTGTCTGGGGTCGGGCCCCACCTGGCCCGCCCCGCGCCTGAATTTGAGGGCCCCCGTGGTGTACCCCTCTTCCCAGAGCTGAGGATCGTGTGCTCCCTGTCTCATGCTGTTAACACAGCCGCTCAGGGCATGGAGGGAGGAGGTGAGCCAGCAAACAGCCCTTCCATGAATACCACAATGCGGGGGTAGAGACTAGTGCATTCCAATCACATCAATCTAATACATTTGAGAGCATTTTGCCATAATTTCTACTGTACATGGATTGATGCTTCTAAAAATAATTATGGGAGCACGACTAATTTACATATGGACCATTGTCTAGTCGGAACACATTATATCATCAATCAAACTGCGCATATTTTACTTAGATTCTACACCTGATCTCAGCCTGTTTTCAAAAGTCATACAGGGCTGAAGCCTGGATCTCAAACTTACAAATCACTTGTTTTTCTTACACTTGCCTCTATTTCCACTTACTAGCAGTGCCACATAATTATATGTCTGCTGACAAATAATGTGAGGTAATATCTGTCTTTCTGCCAAATCTGATTTGAATTGGGGTGCATGTTTCCTACCCCCGTGAAAGTATGTTCCCAGTCATATAGTTGGGTTGGTTGTTTAGCAACAAAACCTATGCATGCGCAGCTATGGGGAAAAACAGACTGGGTTGACTTAGAGTGGGGCGCCGGGTAGCCTAGTGATTAGTGTTGGGCCAGTAACTGAAAGGTTGCTAGATCGAATCCCCGAGGTGCCAAGGTAAAAATCTGTTGTTCTGCCCCTGAACAAGGCTGTTAACCCACTGTTCCTAGGCTGTCATTGTATATAAGAATTTGCTCTTAACTGACTTGCCTCGTCAAATAACAAAACAAAACAAAAATTGTTGACAACATGGAAACTATATTCCGTCTCCAATGTTTATTGAATACCTAAATACATTTGCCCAATGAGCACTTGTTGTCTCTCAAATACATCGTTACAGTTGTTGGTTAGCTCGCAAGCTAATTTTAGCCATTGACATGAAATCAGTCAAAACACCTCAGAATTAGCTGAAACGGGTCACTTACAATTCCCCACAAGGCAGTTTCTTGTCATTGTTATCTGGCCAGCTATCTGGCCATCCAGAATCACAACAACTCACAGCTAATCCATCTATACATATATTCATCACTGACCCAGCCCCCCTCCACCCATCAACTTCCCCCAATGATTGTGTGCTTGAATACTAACTAAGACCACACAGACCCTGTACTATTATTAGAAGTGCTTTGTGCATGTGAGAATCATATGTATGTGTGCAATGGCTGTATATTGGAGAGGAAGCACACATCTGTGTGTGTGTCATCCGTTATGAGGATGATGATGGTTATGTATAAAAGCCTCTTCCTGCATGGGGTCTGTTCAGGTCAGGACATGGTTGATAAAGCTGTGTAGCAACAGAGAACACAGTCTCTGCCAATGCTTTATCTGTGGCTCACTACCTAATCTATTATGTACTTTATTCTGTCTCTCCAAAATGGGATAGTCCTGTTTTATCCACTTAATCCACCCGGCCTTAACCCCTCCCCCGTTCCCCGTGTTCTCTCGTCTTTATATGTAGTTTTATAAGATTGGGTAATCAGTCATTAATGTGCCGTTTTTTTTGTTTGTTTTTTTCTCCTTTTAACTGTCTGCTTTCTCTCTCTCTCCCCCTTCCTTTTTTTCTGCTTTGCATTCTGCCTTTATCCTATTTCCATATTTTGCCCTCCCTCTCTTGCCTCATTCCCTCCTCCATTCATCTCGCTCCCCCCATGACCCCCAGCTCTGATGTCAGACGCCGTGGCCCACACTCTGGACGGCTGTGAGGTCCAGCCCCTGGGGGAAGAGCTAAACCCAGAGAGGGAGGAGCTCCTGGTGGACATGGATGCCCTGAGAGAGAGGGGTCTGGAGATAATCAACACCACTGCTTACATCGCCATCACAGGTACCGCTCATTTCCCCTATTCGGTTTTATTTTAAAGACCCACTTCAGCTTTAAACTGTTTTCATTGAAAAACGATATTCCAAGTAGAAATACTTAAGGGTAAAAAATAAAATAAAATTTGAGCAACAACAACAAAAATGTAGGCACAGTTGCAAAATTCAAGGAGTTGGTCTATTGGGTGCGCTCTGATGTCATCAGCCTCCCCACTTGCTTGCGTGAACTACATAGGAGCAATAGAGGACAAAATATGAGGGCCTCATCCCCCCACTTGTGCCATGTAATGAGGAACCCTGCACCAGCTACTGAAATGCACCTTTTGATAAATTCCATGCTAGTGAGGCTGGAGTGGGTCTTTATTTCCAAAGTAAAACGAAGAAAAGTTTAGGAAAACTGCACCAGGGGGATAGTCTGTGTGCTGAAGCACTTCATTTACTGCCCACAGTGATATTCAGCATGGCGCAATTAGTTGTGGATTTTGAAATTACCCATAAGGCTATGTTGCATATTGCGTCTCACCTCTGTATCACGTTCACAAACTGTAGCATTATCTTTTCATCTGACTGTTTCCTCAGTGTTGAACTGCCCCTAAACTTCCTACTCTCTACCTCTCATCATCTCTCTCTCTCTGTGTTAGGAGCTGAGTCCATCTCCGTGTATGAGGATGTCCTTCGGTCCGTCCGTTACCGGCTGGCTAAAGGCTCGGCCCGCTTTGAGAGGCGGTTCCGTCTGTCCTGCTCCGAGATGAATGGCAGATACACCAGCAACGAGCTCACACTGGAGGTAACTCGTCTAACTGACCATAGAGGCTGTAATTAACCCAAAATGGGTTAGCAAATAAGCTTCAAAGGGGGTGTACAATACTAGGGCACTAGCTAAGTGGTTTTAACCTAGCATTTGGGTAGAGCGATAGCACAGCATTAGTTCAGTTAGTAAGAGGTTCTGTGACGAGGCTTATTTTTCTTATTTTTCTCTCTCTTTCACTCACTCTCTCTGTCTGTCCTTCCATATATTCATCCATCCTTGCTCTCAGGTGAACTTCCTGCACTCCCTGGACAGTCTGTACCACCCGTCTCACCTCCTGGCCTCCCAGCAGCAGTTCCTTCACCCATCTCACCACTCTGGGGAGCTGAGTGGACACACCCTGCCTAACCCCCACCGCAACTCGGGTTTATACACACTTCATTTACCTCAGTATTAATGTTGACCTTTTTCGCTTGATTGACCTTTTACAGGAGAACTGTGCTCTATATTCCTGAGTACATCAGTTTTGATCCATGTTAAATCCAGACACATAAAAACAGATGGATGAAGGTATACCATCCCCTTTTATTTCTATTGGGAAATCCCCTATCCATTCTCAAAATAGAGATTCAAAATACCAAAATTCACAGGTTCATTTTCACCACAAGATGTCAGTGTCACTGACATTAATGACAGATGGTGGCTGAAAGATTCATATAAAACTCTTAATTTCCTCTGACAGTGGTGCCAGGAGCGGCCACAGTCATCATCATGGTGTGCGTGGGCTTCCTGGTTGTCATGGTGATCCTGGGAGTGTTTCGAATCCGCTCCATCCACCGCCGTGGCGAGGGCACCGGGGGAGGGTCTAAGGAGGATAGCGGCCAATGGGATGACTCTGCCCTCACCATCATCGTCAACCCCATGGAGGTAAAGACCTAACTGTGTTTTTGTGGAATGGAATAGATTTGTATTTATTTATTTCAGTGTGGAAGTTTTGAGTTTGGTTTAAGAGGAGAGACGATTTATTTGAAAGATTATTTTATAATTTATTTATCTCTCAGTCCTATGAGTCTCGTATGGGCATCTCAGCTGACACCGAAGGTGAAGGGGAGGAGGACGAGGAAGTGGTGGAGTCACCCGATGACGCCAACGACGACCAGCGAATCATCATCAAGAAAGAGGGCAGAGACGGCAACCCCCGTCGCTACTAAGCCAATCGTCTCTCTCTCTCTGGAAGCACTCATTTCCATGGAAACCACAAAACGGCTCGCCACTCACCTCAAAGCGTTTAAATATCGAAAACTGCTGACACCTCTAGTCTATGGAATGTAAAAGTACAATAACGCACACTGTATTTCCGCAACACCACAGCACCATTAGTGGTCTATAGCCAATAACAGGGCATTGAATCTTTCACCACGTAAATGTTCTACGGCACAATATATACAGTATACTCTAACCGCCTGACCAAAACAACCAACAAAAATTGTATGTGGTGCACTAATTCCTAACTCACAGGGAATTGACATTGTCCTGGAAGTCTGTGTGAGACAGGCTGGACCGAGGCTACATAACTTAGTTGTGAAGTTAGGATTGTATATGTTTTACTATCTCCATATCACACTTCAGACACCTTTGCCCACCACACAAAATGAATATTGAAGCAATCGATTCACACAAAGCCTTGTGTAGGCTCTTCACATATAGACACAAACCCTGATCCTGACGCTATCCCACACACCTCTAGATTTAATCTAGTTGTCTTTTTGCTGCACAATCTCTCTCTCTCGCTCTTTCTCTCTATACATTCCTCAACTTCCAAAAACATGCCCCCCCCCCCCCCCCCCCCCCAGATCTGACTCCAGCTCAGTTCCACATTCATAGTAACCTTAATATGAAAAAACATACAATTATAGGGTTCTAGCTGATTTTTACACACTATGTACGATGTGCTTCACAATACTGTATGTGATGTGCTAAATTAGATCAAATAAATTGTCCACGCAAAAGCGTACATTTTCAGAACTTTCCTTTTGTCAGGGTAGACTTTTAAACGTTAAATCGTATTGCTTGGTAGAACCCTTTCATTGTAAGGTTTTGCAAGACAACCAAACAGGCTGATGATAAGGGCATAGAGTAACCTCTGACCCTCACCACAACCCCAGTGACTCGACTGAGCGACCCCCCCACACACACACACACACACCATTGCACACTCACCACCCACCGCTCTCGTAACAATCTCACGACAAAGACACACCCGCGCCACAACACCTGCTGTATCCAGAATGTCAGCTCAGCTTGGGCAGTTTTGATTGTATTACATTTTCTGTACATACAATTATTGTTATTATTATTATTATTGCAGTCAACGCTTGCTCTCTGTCTGCACTCTTAAAGAGGGAGCTGCATATACATATTATTTATTACCAATTACACTGTTTTATCATTTGACCAGCTGTTGTATATTTTTAAGGTTACACCATCAGAATACGGAGTACTAATAATAATAATAATAATAGTAGTAGTAGAAATAAGGATGATGATTCCTGACTTGATGAGTGTATTCATTTGTGTGTTGAATTGTTGTAATTTAAAATCGTGTTCATATCTGAATCACAGTAAATGGAGGGAACATTGGTAAATAGCTACTCTGTCACCTCTCTCTCTCATTCCTTCCTTCTTTCACACCTTAGAATATTCTCAAATCGTTCTCTCTTCCCCAGCTCCACTTTCCCTCTTGTCTTTTTGTTTTCGTGCCAGTCCCCACCATCTCTTTGGTGCACCTCCCTCCATCCCTCCCTCACTTCCCCCCTCTGTGTTTATTGCTGTCTGTCTGTGTGTCAATGTGCAGTGATAAACCTGTCAGTAAATAAAGCCTGTTGTTTTTCAGTGTAATATTATGGAAAACAAATTGCATTAATTACTTATATTATTACTATTGGGACATTAACTTTAATTATTGATACAATGACAACATGGATTATGAAGATTATTGTTATTGATAACTGTCTGAAAACATTTAAAAGTTCATAATAAAACACTCTGATGAGGTCTAAATGCTGCCTGTTTTTTAAGTAAATAATCCATTTGAAAATATTTCACAATCACTACCATCTTCTGAGTACTTTTTGGATGGTTTGAGAGAATACACAAATTCCTTGGTAAAAGCCTACATATATCTGGAATAACCAGTTTGAGACAGAAAATGACGTTGCCACAAAGCAGGACAAATTTGTTGGACTTTGCAATTAATTCATATCTTGCACAATAATATACGCAAACCTTGCTTTCCCTTGCGTACTTCGCCCACTGTCAATCAATGTCAATTTTACCCCCCTTTCGTTAAATTGTTTCACCAATGTAGCCAGAGATTGCACCTTAATCGAACAGTATGAGAATGTTACAATATTCCTTGGCATAAATGGCAACGTCGATCTGCAGCGTTTACACACGCACAAGCTCGTTCTGCGCACATTCCGTATTGTCTGTCAGTCAACGACTACGTCGACGCTGTTCGAGAATACGCCTTGCAGGATTAGCTGTGCGTCTGTGGAGATTTTTGTGGGTCATGGGGGAAAGAGCAGGAGGTAAATAAAGAGACACGCGCTAATAAACACGGGTAAAGATTTACTTTCACACTCAGTAGCTTTGCTGGTGTCTTAATGTGCCAGCTATTTATTATTTTCAAAGTAGACAATTAGGAGAAGAGGATAGTAGGAAGGTCTACAGTCAGCAGTAGGTTGTGGTGAGTAGAACATTATGCTCTCAGTCGAATAATGGTCTGTCACATTTTTGTAGCTAACTGTTAACTTGCTAGCATTTGGTCATCAACATGCATTGTAGCAAACAGGTAGCTAGCCACGCAACTAGATAGCGTTCAATGTTTTACTGAATGTATTTTGCAATCTCAACGCTCTCTAACTAACCGTAATTAGCTAGCTACACCCACTAAACACTAAATACGTTAGCTAGCTAGCTAGCTGGCATACAGTACATATATTGTGTAAAGTCACTGTTTTATCGTTACAGTGCTAGTTGGGAGGACATGAATTTATGTAATGCGACCTTATACATCGAAAATTGGCTAAGACATGCCTCCCTCTTAACTTTTGTGCATGGACTATTGCCATGGTGTAGTAGGATGTGTGCGGTATAGTAGCTAGTTAGTGTAGTAGATAGTATCTATAGTACCTACTGCTATCTGATGGCAATGGTTCGCTTTATGGTGCTCTTTGAATTCTCAGCTGGTGGTTTTCAGGTAAAAGCATAGCAATGCTAACCTTATGTTTCAACATGACAAAGCATCATCCCTTCATCATAACATTTTCATGCACACAGTCTCAACTTGAGAAGCCAACTTATATTTTGCTGTAGAGCCAATATAGCTACAGCATGCTGTCATACAGTGCCAAGTATGACACATAACAATGAATACCTACCTACTAACTGAATTAAACTCCTGCACACTCACTCATTTTGGGGCCATACATATTCATTAAGACGGTCTCTTCTATCCACAGTATTGCACATCGTGTGTGTGTGTGTGACAGTGTTTATTAATATCTGTCTATAATCCTCTTACCAAGGCCCTAATCGTACAGCATCTGTTTGGGTCAGTGGAAAGAAATCCTTAAATCTAAACCCTAGTGTAGTTACTGGACCACCTGTGGACAGGGTACAGCCTTGTCTCCCCTTATTTTGGGGGGCAAGGTTACCTGCAGTTGTGTGTGTCTGGTTCTGTTCATTCTTGAATTGTAGTAAAATGGTGGAATGGGAAAGGGCTTAACTTCTCAGCTCTAGGACTGACTGCATTATAGAAATGGTCATAATTGTGTTTGTCTGAGAGGTTTAGTGAAGTTGAGTAGGCCACTATCTATGTACATCTGTTGTTGGCCTAGATAGTAGGTCTGCTATGTGAACAGCAGGTTTGTCTCTCTCTCCGACATTTGATTGCAGTGACACACTGTTGTGGGGGAGAGGACTGTGGATCGGGGAATATTACTACAGCTTTGCAGTAGAGGGAGTTGCATTGACTGTTGGTTGTCACCCTTGAATGTTTTCTGTCACTTAAAGGGCCAGGTGTGTATTTAAAGAGTGAGTTAGACTGAAAAGCCAGTTGGAAGAGTGAAAATGAAGCTCAAGGCTATTTTCATTCTTTGACTTCTTGCTACATTTTTGGTATCCTTGGAGGGCATCAGTCGTGTGTGTGTGTGTGTGTGTGTGTTAGTTAAAATCCAACAGATAGAGCATGTTAGATTAGGAGAGGACTATGATTCATTGGGCACCCGGGATGAGATTTCAATTTGGCCTGGCTAGCCCTTTCATCCTCAAATAGACCTCCATATATCTCAAACAGTTCTCTCCTGTTGCTTTGATTGATGTGAAAGGTTGAAAAGAGTGATGACGCACGTCCAAACACTGCACAGGAGCTGGAGAAAAGGATAGCCTAGCTGTAGTAGGAAGGTAAATGACTGCCCAACAGTGAGCGGACAGTCACATTTTTCTTATGTTTTTCTTGATACCGGTACGCCCTCTTTGTATTCAAATGGTTTATCCTGAGCTGTCTTGCATGGGACCATGAATAGTGTTGGTGCCGGTCTATCTCTGCTTAATAGCTCACATGTTTTGTCTTGTTAGGCACCTCAACAAATGCAGAAAGAGTCTGGCACCCAGGCAGGATCCTGAATGTGATATTATCAAACTGAGTAAATTAGATGTAAAATGTTTGGAATGTTAAAATAATTCCATCCATCATTTAATGGATAAGTCAATGTTTTTATTAACTTTTTCCTCTCTTCAGTTCTAAGGTGATCTGATTGGATACGCCGCTGCCCGCTGTTGCCATGGCGATGCGGGAGCTGGTGGAGGGGGAGTGTGGGGGAGCCAATCCTCTCATGAAGCTGACGGGTCATATGACCCAGGAGGGAGGAGCTTGGAGGCACAGGTCAACGCCCACTGTGAGTAATCACCTGTAGAAATTAGAATAAAGAATGTATGGAATATGTACTGTAATCCATGTTTTATGTTTTGTATATTATTAGTTTGTTATTGACCATGTTGCATTGAGAGTTATTTTTCCTGGTCAATGGTGGGGCCCATCCAGGGCTCTAAATGTAACATTTTCATTGGTAACACTGGTGCTCCCAAATTTTAAAAAAAGTTAGGAGCACGACATGAAATTTATGAGCACCAGAACTGAGATTTTAAAACAATGATTGAGATACAGCCTATATGAATTCTATCTACTTTAAGCACATGTTATGCCCTATAAATTAATATGTAACACTGTAAATACATTTATTATAAAAGTTCAAATGAAATTACTAAGTAATTTGTGGAATATTAGGTTTCTACATTGTTTAAAAGCACTATTTTCCTATTGAGATGCATTACATTTAAAATTGTACACTGTCTCTATAAAAACATCAGGTTTGTGATTTCTTTGATCTCCTGAAGAACCTATGCATTTTCCTTTCTTTCTGTGCCCCCAAATGTTTGGCTATACTGGTAAAGTTAACAGTTTATTAGCTAGCTAGCCAACGAGGTAACAAAGTGTAAACAAATGGTTTACGACATGCGAGTAGTTTTAAAATGGCCCCCAACATGGTTTCTGAATGTAAAATGTGGTCCCGGCGATTCGCTATAGGAAGATAAATGTTGTGCCTGTAATATGGGTCAGATCTTTTGACTTGGTCACGCCGTTTTAGCTGTAGTAGTGGAGCAACCATGACCTTGACAACTTAGACAAGATACTGCAACTTAGTTGTACTATAGCTTTCACAAATATATCTCACAGTATCACTTTCATCCCTCTTTTTCTCCTAGATTCCCCCTACACCCATTGAAATAGCAACAGAAGAAGAGGTCAGTCTCATATTACCTTCCCTGTCCTCTTGATTTGAACTGTTGTGCTCTGTCTACATATTCTGAAAAAAGGAATATGAAAGCACGTTTCATTCATGTGAGGTTTGTTAATCGTTATTGAATAGGCTAGCGTTTGATGACCTCTTCTGCATGTGTGTGTGTCCCAGTTGGTGAATGAGTTCATGCAGCAGGCGCCTCCACGGCCCCCTCACAGCTTCGACATGGGCCAGTTACTGGAGGAAATGCAGCAGATTGATCAGCAGAGCTACAGACAGGCTCCACAGAGAGGTACACACACAGCAGTAATAGTATACCCTATTATACTCTCCAACGCAGCAGAAGCAACACTATTAAAGATTTGCGGTGTGCCTGTCCAGCTGCCCGGCAGCACTTCCATATTGTTACCCCACAGGTTTTGGAACATACGTTGACACTTCAAGACACCTGTTTATTACGTTTTCCTGTCCCTTCCATCCAAGTACTTACACTGAAAAACACACTTTCTTTTACCAACGTGTGAAGAAAACAACACCCGTTCCCTCCTGTCCTGTCCGTAGCTCCGGGTGTGGCTGCGTTGGCCCTGTCTGGTGATTGGACGTCTGAGTTTCTGTCGGGAGCAGATGCCGCTGCCGCCGCCTCATCGGGGCAGGCGGGACTTGGAGACCCGGCCGACGCTGATTGGACCAGAGAGTTTATCACCGATGGCACAGGTACATTTTTTGGAATGTCAATGGTAGGCACAATTGCCAACCATTTGTTTGAATGTACTTTGTGGCCACAACTTCTAACATGTAGAGAAATAATCTGTATCTTACTCTCTTTCCCTTTCTCCCCTCTTTCTCTTCTCTTTCTCCTCTCTTTCTCAGATCCCGGGCGTTGGGCAGAGGAGTATCTGGAGCAGTCAGAGGAGAAGCTATGGCTCGGAGACCTGGGAGAGAGGGAGCAAGACTGGTAATAATGGAGAGACAGAGAAAAAGAGGAGAGCAAGGGACACGTAGATAGATACAGCGACATTTGGAGAAACCTTGAGAATGTTCCAGAGAAGATTGTGATGTTGAGCCGCTAAGTGTGTCTTAAAATCCTTGACGTCATCCTCTCAGAACTCTGTGTTGTTGCATTCACTTTATAAGGGCTTTGGCCGTAACATAGCTTTGTGCTAGTGAATTGAAGTCATTGCATAACTCTAAGTCAAGAAAGACAATTAAAGCCAGTAAATCCCGCACACAGGCTTTTAGTGTGTGTATGTAATGCGTTTACTCCGTAAGTAGCAGTCATTTAATTAGGTATTCAAAAGTGTCATTTGATTCCATCCTTATTGGATATGTATTGTGAAAAGAGACAATGCATTTAAATTCCAATATATTTACAAGGATACAGTGTGATTATGTAAAATGTACATGGTCTCTTTAACCCACTTGTTCTTTCAAATAATCACTGTTTGATACTCAGTTAGCTGTTTAAATTAACCCTTTGATGTTAATGTTTGTAAATCCAATAGGACGAAAGAGTACCTACCAGGAGACGAACTGAAGCAAACAGCCAATGAGCTGGTCGCAAAGGTCAATGACCCCAAGTTACAGAACACTGAGGTGTGTGTGTGTGTGTGTGTGTTATTTCCGTGTCGCGTGTGTTTCATACTTTTTTCTACATATCTATCCCCATACCCTTTCCCCATTCTTTGCCCATAGAAGTAATGTAGCTTTGCAATAACAGGATAATTGTAGTTGTAGCCGTTTCTTTTGAAGTGTTCAGTGAGACACACTTCTTTGTAGTCAATTAGACATCAAAATGTTTCATGGGAAAGCATTTTGTTGTGATGGACCGTAGTAGCATAGTGACTCTTTACAACCTGGCCTTCAGAACTGTTTGTGTGGTATCCAAGTCCTCTGTCATTATTTGGGATTTGGTTAAAGCACAAACTGATTTCATGACCAATCTAGGTCCATAAGCCATAATGGATATTGTGTCATTGTTATGTTGTTGTTGTGTTGCACTGTAGTTCCTGCGGTTCATTAGGCAGATTGGCGAGGGCAGTGTCACAGTGGAGGACAGAGCAGGCAAACAGCACACAGATAGAGCTCAGGCCAAGGAGGCTCAGAACTGGGCCTCCAACCTCAACCAGGTAGGACCCAACTTCCATTGAAGACACAAGGGGAAGGGTGCAACTGTCAACCTACAGGGAGCCATCTTGGCTCAAGCGTCCTCATTTTGTGCCTCATGACCCCCCCACATCCCAGTATTTGGTGCAGACTCCTGCAATTGTTATTAACTACATAACCAAGTGATGGCCATGAACTTTTCTGTATGTGAGCCTTGCACTAGGCTGTACAATGTATAATTTGGAAATGGTACGTGTAGAAATCATTTATTGTGGAAAAGAGAGCATTGTCCTTTCAATACATGTGATTTCTATCAGCCAACTTCTGCCAATGAAAATCATCATAGCTGTTCCCGTCTTGAATCAGACTTCCAGTTCCCCTTATCAGGTGAAGTCGTATGTTATTAAAACAGGGTTGTGGGAAATTATTTTTCAATTCCGGTAGGGGATTGAAAAATAATAATAGGCATTTTTGTATTGTTTTCATCATGAGTTGAATTCCAAGTCATTTCCTGAATTAGATCCCAGCCCTGGTGTATGTAGTCATAGGAGTTCTCATGGTTGCCCTTTTTAACTGTGACATCTATTTTTTCCCCCTTCAACCCTGCCGTGAACTCTTGGCTTTCCCCTCCTTCGATTAACAACACGCATTCATTTGTACCAAATTAAAACTCCTCCGTCCTCACCCCTCCCAAAACAAAAACCCAATGCCTCACGCCTGCGACAAAACAATCACGCCTCCCCCCGTTCTCCGCTCCCTGGTTGCCATAGTTCCTGGAGGAGACTGGGGGAGGGACTTTACCCTCGACAACCCAAGAGTGGGATCAGAAGATTGCCAAAGCTAAGGCTAAACAGGCACATCAATGGGCTTCTGTCGTCAAGCAGGTAGGACCCCTGACGCAATGGCAATACTGCCCAGTGGTTCCGCAACCGGCTTTCTGTCAAGAAAGTTGAGCTGATTATATTTTTCATCTGCCTTTTTTTGCGGCAGTTGGATGGCTGTTTTTAGTGGCAGAAGGTTGTGCCCACTGTAGTTTGTCCCGTAGTTTCTTAGCACTTTGTAAACCCAAGGAAGATGCATTGTTTTAGTAAAAATGGTAAAAATGACCTGCACTGAAGGTGTGTAAATTGTAGGGGAGAAAGGGAATGGGTGTGGTTCTCTGATGTTTTACTTCTTCCCATTCCTTTATCTTGTCTTCCACTCATCCTTCTTCCCTATCTTTTTCTGCTTCTCCTTCACTGTCACAACCTCAAAGTCCCACTTTAAGTGTTGTTATCGAGTTATGGACAACTTGGTGTCCACATCTGCCATTGCTACCTCTTCCTTCCTGTTCAGGTCTCAGTGGAGTCAGCAGAATCATGGGTAGATGAGTTTGCCACTGCAGGTCCAGATTTCCAGCAAGCTAAAGCTGCTGTGGAGGTAAGAGAGATACAGGACAATACAATAGGAAAGATAACAGAATAATTATCATAAATGTCTTTTTAAACATCTTCCAAATTGTATCTATCAAGAATAATTCCAGCCTATGTCCAAATCAATTCATTATGCCCTAATCTTCACATGACTGTGCAAGGGTGCAGCCATGGGTAGGCCTGGGAGGGCATAGGCCCACCCACTTGGGAGCAAGACCCACCTGCTGGGGAGCCAGGCTCAGCCAATCGGAAGGAGTTTTTCCCAACAAAAGGTCTTCTATTACAAACAGAAATAGTCCTCATCACTCCCTCAGACGATCCCGCAGGTGAAGAAGCCGAATGTGGAGGTCCTAGGCTGGCGTGGTTACGCGTGGTCTGCGGTTGTGAGGCCGGTTGGGCGCACTGCCAAATTCTCTAAAATGGCGTTGAAGGCTTATGGTAGAGAAATGAACATTCAATTATCTGGCAACAGCTCTGGTGGACATTCCTGCAGTCAGCATGCCAATTGCACGCTCCCTCAACTTGAGACATCTGTCGTGTTGTGTGACAAAACTGCACATTTTAGAGTGGCCTTTTATTGTCCCCAGCACAAGGTGCACCTGTGTAATGATCACGCTGTTTAATCAGCTTCTTGATAAGCCACACCTGTCAGGGGGATGGATTATCTTGGCAAAGGAGGGAGACGTACTCACTAACAGAGATGTAAACACATTTTGCACAACATTCGAAAGAAATAAGCTTTGTGCGTATGGAAAGGTTCTGGGATCTTTTATTTCAGCTCATGAAACATGGGACCAACACTACATGTTTTGTTTATATTTGTGTTCAGTATGTATTAAGCTCTTTACATATACAATATTGCACTAATAATGCCATTGCACATTTTCACTTCACACATCAGGTTTAAAGTACACTGTATATATAACCTTTATCAAAGTTCACATTGACCCTTGGGCATCCCATAAAAATAGTGGTTTGGACCAATGTTAATGTTAGGGGGTTTCCCACAGCAACTGATATGATGGAGATGCCCAGCAGCTCCATTTGTCCTCTGACTTTGACATTGTAACTGTTCCTCTGTATCAGAGCGACTTGGACTTCTGGGAGAAGCTGCAGCAGGAGTGGGAGGAGATGGCCAAGAGAGATGCAGAAAGTCACCCCTGGCTCTCCGATTTTGACCAGATGCTCAGTAGCTCCTACGACAAGGTACTTGACATAGCTTCCTATCCACCTGTGGAAGGGGAGTTGGAGGGCCAGTAGGAGGCACTTATCGTAAGAGATGGGGTGTTAACCCCGGTGTCCATGGCCGCCTAATCATCCGCAGCTTCCAACTGGCTCATGTATCCCACCTCCTCTCCCCTCTAACTCTTCCCCAGGTTGTTGCTGTAATCGAGAAAGTGTTCTCAGTCAACTTACCTGGTTAAAATAAGGGTTTGTTTTTAGTTAAGGATAAGTTTTGCCTTTCAGATCACAATGAATAAGTTCAGCATTTCTACCTGTCCAGGCTAAAAAAAAATCTGCCTTGTCTTGTCTGCTAAGTTGCTGTTCATGATTCAACTCTCTCTCTCTTTCCTCCTCCCTTTCTTTCTCTTTCCCTCCGTCGCTCTCTCACCCCCTCCAGGGGTACCAGTTTGAGGAGGACAACCCGTACATGTCCCACCAGGACCCCCTTGCTGAGGGGGTGAGGAGGATGGAGGCAGGGGACATCCCCGGGGCCGTGCGCCTGTTTGAGAGCGCCGTACAGAGAGAACCAGACAACCAGCTGGTGAGACACTCATTAATTACTAATTAATAACTCCGATATAATATTATCTCAAGGTGAAATTATTTCTGGATAACAAGCGCTGGCGACTAAGGGGATTCTTTCCTACCCTGCTAGCATTAGGTGGGTGAAGAGGTAAGAGAACTAAGCACTCTCTTTTTTTTTCCCCCGCTTCTTTTTTTTAGGCATGGCAATATCTGGGAACCTGTCAGGCAGAGAACGAACAAGAGTTTGCAGCCATCAGTGCCCTCCGCAGGTAAAGAGATGGAATAGCAGCCTCACTGACTGGAGAGAAGTCCCAAGTGTGTCCCAAGTGGCACCATATTCAAATCAAAATCAAATCAAATGTATTTATATAGCCCTTCGTACATCAGCTGATATCTCAAAGTGCTGTACAGAAACCCAGCCTAAAACCCCAAACAGCAAGCAATGCAGGTGTAGAAGCACAGTGGCTAGGAAAAACTCCCTAGAAAGGCCAAAACCTAGGAAGAAACCTAGAGAGGAACCAGGCTATGTGGGGTGGCCAGTCCTCTTCTGGCTGTGCCGGGTGGAGATTATAACAGAACATGGCCAAGATGTTCAAATGTTCATAAATGACCAGCATGGTCCAATAATAATAAGGCAGAACAGTTGAAACTGGAGCAGCAGCACGGCCAGGTGGCCTGGGGACATCAAGGAGTCATCATGTCAGGGAGTCATCATGTCAGGTAGTCCTGAGGCATGGGCCTAGGGCTCAGGTCCTCCGAGAGAGAGAAAGAAAGAGAGAATTAGAGAGAGCACACTTAAATTCACAGGACACCGAATAGGACAGGAGAAGTACTCCAGATATAACAAACTGACCCTAGCCCCCCGACACATAAACTACTGCAGCATAAATACTGGAGGCTGAGACAGGAGGGGTCAGGAGACACTGTGGCCCCATCCGAGGACACCCCCGGACAGGGCCAAACAAGAAGGATATAACCCCACCCACTTTGCCAAAGCACAGCCCCCCACACCACTAGAGGGATATCTTCAACCACCAACTTACCATCCTGAGACAAGGCAGAGTATAGCCCACAAAGATCTCCGCCACAGCACAACCCAAGGGGGGGCGCCAACCCAGATATCTTCAGTTTCTTGGCAATTTCTTGCATGGAATAGCCTTAATTTCTCAGAACAACAATAGACTGACGAGTTTCAGAAGAAAGGTCTTGTTTCTGGCCATTTTGAGCCTGTAATCAAACCTACAAATGCTGATCCTCCAGATACTCAACTAGTCTAAAGAAGGACAGTTTTATTGCTTCTTTATCAGCAACACAGTTTTCAGCTGTGCTAACATAACTGCTAACATAATTGCAAAAGGGTTTTCTAATGATCAATTAGCCTTATAAAATTATAAACTTGGATTAGCTAACAACGTGCTATTGGACACAGGAGTGATGGTTGCTGATAATGGGCCTCTGTACACCTATGTAGATCAGCTGTTTTCAGCTACAATAATGTTTACAACATTAACAATATCTACACTGTATTTCTGATCAATTTGAAAAAATTTGCTTTTCTTTCAAAAACAAGGAAATTTTTAAGTGACCCCAAACTTTTGAACTTTTGGCTTGTATGTTTGACACCCCTGACATAGAGAATAAGGGTGCCGTTTGGGACGTAGTTTCCTGTGTGACATGTTTTATGTGTGGCTTAAATACATAGATGCTATGATAAGCATGAACTTGGGTGCAAAATAGGAAGTCCTTGAAGTTACATGATGCCTGTGACGACTTGTTGGCTGACAACATTTTCTCGGGTTCTCACCTTTCTCTCCTTTTTTTTCTCTCTGTCTCTTGCTCGCTCTTCTTCTCTCGCCGTTAGATGCATAGAGTTGAAGAAGGACAACCTGACCGCTCTGATGGCACTGGCCGTCAGTTTCACCAACGAATCGCTGCACAGGCAGGCCTGTGAGACCCTTCGCGACTGGCTGAGGCACAACCCCGCGTACCGGCCAGTCCTGGAGCAGAGTGAACGGGAGCGAGAGAAGGACGGCGGGACCAGAGAGCGGGAGAGATTTGGCTCACTGCTGCCAGAGTGAGTGGACCTTTTTCATTGTGTACAAATTTGGTGTGCATGTATATTCAAAATGGTACTTAGAACTCCTAATGAATATAACACAAAATGAAATGCTAAATATGCAATACAGGACGTTCTCCTGTATTTTCTCATGTTACGAAAACATGGATTCTATCTGTTGGTTTAAAATATTACACTTGTTAAATCTTCTCCCTTCTCTGTTTTCCCCATCTCTGTGCCTCCCTCCTTCCTCCCCCACTCTCAGTTCTTTGTTTACAGAGGTGCAGTCCCTGTTCCTCAGTGCGGCGAACTCTGACCCCGCCCGCGTCGACCCCCAGCTACAGTGTGGCCTGGGAGTCCTCTTCAATCTGAGCGGGGAGTATGACAAGGCCGTGGACTGTTTCACAGCAGCCCTCTCTGTCACACCACAGGTACGCTAGTAGGTTATCCACTTCACAGCAGTAACTCTTACCAATCTGTGGTTCATGTGTGTTTGGAGAATAGACACACTAGATTATGATTTGCCAAATTTTATTTAAACAGCATAAAGTTGATGAATTCAAACGTGTTCAAATACTTGCATCCTTCCTTGCTTGCTTCCTTGAAGTAATTTCTGATCTGTATGCTAATCGTTACCTGAAAGCAATTGGTTCCATCCCATTGTAAAAAAATCTTGTGATCCACCTTTGATTTTCTTTTCAGACGGTGGGTTACAGGTGCAAAAACAAAGAAATGCATACAAAGATAACCCCTTCCCATCCAGCAACCAAAGTTGCCTATCAGTCCCCCTCCCACTTATCCATCCCTTGAGTCACCCCTTACATTCCCGCCAATCACCCCCAGCCCTCTCCCAAGACGACCAGAGACCCCCTCCTCCGTATCACCCTTTCCCTGTGGGCCTGAAAGCAAAGAAAGTAACAAAAGTTCAAATAGAAGTCCTGCTGCAAACAGTTTGAGGCTGCCCAAGTCAAGGAACAATTGAGGCCTGGACAAATATATATATTTAATTAGTTTGTATGTATGTGTGGGGCTTTAGCTGAGATTGTTCTTTAGAGAGTCAAGTATATTTGTCCAGGCCTCAATTGTTCCTTGATTTGCACTATTCATTCTCACGGTCGATAATTCTGTTTATAACTTCTAATAGTAACTTTATCCACTGGTTAAATGCAAGAGAGTGAGGTGGTTGCCATCTTTAAGCCAACATTTGTTTCGCAGCAGTGCTGCCTGCCAGCAGTAATCTTCTCTGACTGATTGAGATATTCAAGGGGCTATCATCGTTAAGTAACGTAATAGATGCAAAGCATTGAATATTTAAATTCAGAAGCATTTAACTGCAGGGCACTCCTCCCACATCATGTGAAGGAATGTGCCTACCTGATTTAGGGGACACAGTGAACAGTTGAGAGTTGGGGGCCAATTTCATCGTAAAATGTTTTCTTGGTGTTAAACACAGTCTGTGAACAAACTTAAAATGTAAAAATGGATGGTTCGGATTATGGGATGCCAAGGTCATATTTTTCCATATTCTGTTCCAGTTAGAGGGTTGTTCAGATTCAATTAGATCTGTGGACCATACCTCATTGTTTTAATCATAGACCGTCAAATACTTAAAGGAAGGAAGGAGGGAGACTGGGGGGATGCATTTTTAGGTATTCCAAAAGGGTCTATTACTTTCCTCCTCTTCAAACGGTATGTCTACCTCCCCTTTTTAACTTTCCCTATTCCTACTTTTTTTCTCTCTGAAACTACCCCTCCCTAGTCTCATGTAGCATTTACCCCCCTCTGCTTTTGTTCTGTGATTGTCCTTCCTTTTTCACAGATACTTAACTACCCCCTCTTGAACTATTTTACTCAGCTCACCTTTTGTGGCAATGAGCAGATGTACTCTCTCTCTTTCTCACTCTTGTCTTTACCGGCTGTGCTGGGGAGTCTGAGGTGGGCTGTTCTCCCTCATCCAGACAGCTGTCTCTCTCCTCCTTCAGCTCCCTGGGTCTTGTTCAGCGGGTATTGTTGTGCTGGTCTGTTGTCTGGGTCTTTGCTGTCTCGAGTGTTCTGAACAGCTCGATACAGCAAAGAGCTGCGCCAGCTTCGTCTCCAGCTTGGCGCATTTCTCCCTCGGATCAACGCGGGAGCAGTGCATTTGTGGGACCTGGGTTTGCTCAGGGCTGGGGGGGACACACTCCTCATGGGGCTGCTCGTCTATGGGGTGGGGATGTGGTCCAAGGATGAGCTTCTTATGCTCTCTCTCTTTGATCTTGTAGAAGTCCTGCTGCAAACGGTTTGAGGCTGCCCTGCACCAATACTGTTCCAGATCTGTACAGGTTGACATGACCTTTGTCAGTGTCAGGGTCTTCTTTGTCCATTATTCTTAGTTTCCACCCTTTGCTCATACTCTTTCTTAACAGAATGGTAGTGTGCTCGTATAGCACTGTGCCATGCAAGGGGATGGTCTGTGAGGAAAATTAAGTTCATGAGCCCCGGTTTGTAAGAGTCAGCAAATAAGTAAGTAGGTTTGTCCAAAATCAAGTTTTTTTTGTGGTTTTTTTTGTTGTTGGTGTTTACGTAATGCAGAGGGTAGTTTTCTGTATAAGTCCGTGTGAGAAACTCAATGTATCCAACACTAATTCAGGAGCTCATGACCTCTGTCTGTTTCCCTCTCTCTCAGGACTACCTGCTGTGGAATAAACTGGGCGCTACCCTGGCCAATGGAAGCCGCTCAGAGGAGGCTGTTGCCGCCTACAGGAGGGCGCTGGAACTGCAGCCAGGCTTCATCCGCAGTCGGTACAACCTGGGAATCAGTTGTGTCAACCTAGGAGCCCACAGGTGAGAGGGAGAGCCTTTTGTGGCCAGAGATACAAAATGGTGCAAGAACAAAATTCACACAATACATTTTCTTAAATAATATTTGATCAAAACCACCTAAAACACTGCACTTTCTTATGTTCATCAAAGGTAAGTTGTAGATTCAGGTCATACCAGGAGTAGAAATTTGGACTTTATAAAATGTATTGACTTTGTTCACAATATAATTATTTTTGCCTTAATACAAATCTATTGAATGCACCACAATGACAATTTCAAGTTGACCCCTATTCTCTTCCTGGTTTACAGAGAGGCCGTGGAGCACTTCCTGGAAGCCCTGTCCCTGCAGCGGCAGGCATCGGGGGAGGGCGAGACGGTCAGTGCCAGCCGGGCCCCAGGGGGTGCCGCGGCCACCATGATGTCCGACAACATCTGGTCCACCCTGCGCATGGCCTTAAGCATGATGGGAGAGAGCTCGCTATACGCGGCGGCCGACCGGCGAGACCTCGACACGCTGCTCTCCTACTTCTGTCAGAGGGAGGGGGAATGAAGGTGTGGGAGGGCCGCGGGGGGGAGAGGGGCAGGAGGAGAATTGATAGTGTGTGAGTGCGCACTTAGGGGAGGAAGGTGTCTGGGAGAGTTGGAGAGCGAGAGGTTCTGTCCCCAAACAACCCCCTAGCCCTAACCCTATAGGCACTTCATATAAACCTGAAATTATTGGATAAGTATAAACAACATGGAAGTAGCTCCATTTGTAGAATTTCTGCCATCTTGCTTATAACTACCAGGGTTGGGGTCAGTTTACTTCCTGAATTGAAATGGAACTGACACCAACCCTGATACCTATCCAATCCTTTCAGGAAGAGAGGTAGGATGATGTGTAACAAGGGGAGAGTTGGCCGAAAGGGAGGAGAGGTGAGAAGGACATTTTGATGTGTCTCAGCAACCAAGGGAAATGCACCGTATATACCAGGTGTATTGAATACATACTATTTCCTCCCCTGATCACTCTGACATAGCCTGGTTTCCAGTTGGTTCCTACTTTTTTCATTATCATGTTTGACACAAAGCAGAAACAGACTGGCACCCAGGCTAGTTCCCAGATGTCTGGTTAGTTACCCTCTGTCCTCAGCAACTGGTGCAGGGATGTTCTTGTGTTCCTCATAATCCGAGGCATCGTCATGCCTATTGAAACTGAGGAGTCACGTGACTCCCTTAGTTTCATTCAGCCCTATGAACCATGGAATGCATACATTGGATACTAGTGAAAAGTTTGCACCTTATGTTTTCCAGAGGGAATAAAACACAGATGTGGTAAAGCAAAATATCAAGTTGAGATGAATGTTCCTATAATGTAAAGAAAAGATAGGATCTTGTTTGTTTGGAGGATCTTTGTTTTTCCTTTTTTTATTCCCCCTTGAAAATATGACGTTCAAACATTGTAAAGCTGGCTTACTGATTCCGAATCAATTGCTGAAGGTTAAAAGAGACCATTACAGTAATATAGATATCTGGCTTTGGAGCTTTTCTCTCGTTATTTTAGAGAATGAATTATACTTGTACTCAGTCCAATCATTGACATCAATCAATGAAGTACTCAAGAGAAATGAGACTGCTGACATGAGTTGTACACACCAGAGTTGTATTCGCTAGTAGTAACCCAATGGAAGCAAAAGGGGAGGGACCTACCTGAATTTGTCCAATAAGAAACACTTGTTTTCATTTTCTATTGCTACTGTGTGGAAGAATGAATATGACTCGGCTTTGGACAGAGGATGACATCAGTGTGAAGGGGATGGTATACCGAAAGAGGTGTACAAAGACCTCTTTAGGTGTCTTTGCACTTCTTCCCACCCTCAACCATTCTTTCTTCAGACAAATGCCCTTGTTGTAAAAATAATTAGCTTAATTGTAAAATAATGCTTTTTTTGCCATATTGTCTGTAATATAATTATTGTACTGTTTTCAAAATAGTTAACCATACTGTAATGATTAATATGATATTCAGCAATAAAGCTCTGACTCTACAAATGCTCTCATTGATTAGGCCTACTCTTCATGTTTAAAAGGGTAGTATTTCCCATATTTGTATTTTCCTTGGCCAGTTGCAGGATAGCAGACCCAAACAGACCCAGGATTGGGCTGCTTTTACAGCACGAAAAAGCAAATGTTCAATGCAGTTTGTTTATTCAGCCAAGAGTATCTGCTACAGGGACTACTTTAAATTGCACATATCCAGCTCTTTCTATGAATAGTAAGTAGCATACTACAAGTGGACAAGTACTTGTAAGTACAAAGGGGTTTAGGCGGGGCATGTACTTTCACATACGTATTCACAAGGAAAGTATTCGGCTTTCAAATACACTATACAAAGTATGTGGACACCCTTTCAAATGAGTTGATTTGGCTATTTAAGCCACACACGTTGCTGACAGGTGTATAAAGTTGAGCACACAGCCATGCAATCGCCATAGACAAACATTGGCAGTGGAATGGCCTTACTGAAGAGCTCAGTGACTTTCAATGTGGCACCATCATAGGATGCCCCCTTTCCAACAAGTCAGTTTGTCAAATTTCTGCCCTGCTAGACCTGCCCCGGTCAACTGTAAGTACTGTTATTGTGAAGTGGAAATGTCTAGGAGCAACAACGGCTGAGCCAGGAAGTGGTAGGCCACACAAGCTCATAGAACGGGACTGCTGAGGGCTGAAGCACGTAATGTGTAAAAATTGTCTGTCCTTGGTTGCAACACTCACTACTGAGTTCCAAACTGCCTCTGGAAGCAACGTCGGCACGAACTGTTCGTTGGGAGCTTCATGAAATGGGTCTCCATGGCCGAGCAGCTGCACACAAGCCTAAGATCACTGTGTGTAATGCCAAGCGTCGGCTGGAGTGACGTCAACCTCGCCACCATTGGACTCTGGAGCAGAAGAAACATTTTCTGGCTTGATGAATCACGCTTCCCCATCTGGCAGTCCGTCGGATGAATCTGGGTTTGATGGATCCCAAGAGAATGCTACCTGCCCCAATGCATAGTGCCAACTGTAAAGTTTGGTGGAAGAGGAACAATGGTCTGGGAATGATTTTCAGGGTTTCGAGCTAGGCCCCTTAGTGAAAGGAAATCATAACGCTACAGCAATCAATGACATTCTAGACAATTCTGTGCTTCCAACTTTGTGGCAACAGTTTGGGGAAGGCCCTTTCCTGTTTCAGCATGACAAATGCCCCCCATTGAAAAAGCGAGGTCCATAGAGAAATGGTTTGTCGAGATCGGTGTGTAAGAACTTGACTGGCCTGCACAGAGCCCTGACCTCAACCCCATCGAACACCTTTGGGATGAATTGGAATGGCAATTGCGAGCCAGGCTTAATCGCCTAACATCAGTGCCTGACCTCACTAATGCTCTTTTGGCTGAATGGAAGCAAGTCCCTGCAGCAATGTTCCAACATCTAGTGGAACGCCTTCTCAGAAGAGTGGAGGCTGTTATAGCAGCAAAGGGGGACCAACTCCATATTAATGCCCATGATTTTGGAATGAGATGTTCAACGAGCAGGTGTCCACATTCTTTTGGTCATGTAGTGTAAATTGCATTGCCCAACATTGACAATTATCAAACAAAAGATCAAGTTCAAATGTATGCCTGCGATTTCTATCTACCAATGAAAATCATCATAGCTGTTCTCATCTTCAATCAGACTTCCAGTTCCCCTTGTCAAGTGAAGTCATACCGTAAATTTTTTAACAGAGTTGGTGCAAATTATTTTCAATTTAGGCTACATGATGATATTATGATGGATGACAGCGAGAATATTTGTATTTGTGAAACGCAGTCAATCATCGCTCATGTCACCAGAATAAGATCCCGACATTTATTGGAAAGGCGTATCAAGATCACCGTGCACTTTCACCACCCTGTGAAATTCATAACTTTTCAGCTGTAGCCTAATAAACTGCATGCTTTCCTTAGTCATAGTGGGAGGACCACACAACATATCATCGTATGACTCGATATGATTGTTATTATATCAATATTTGCGCATAAAGGCGTTTCCACCACCATTCCAAGATCCCACCATGTCAAACTAAGAAATTATCTGTCAGCAGCAAATGCATTTATACAATTGTATCGAAAATCCTGTTTCCGTTACAGCTGTCTTGATTTTTTTTATTCGGTATGACTTCACAATACTCACATAAAAACTGTAGATGGAAATGTAGTTATTGACAGTATTTCCCTAATTTTCTTGGCCAGTTGCGTTAGAGGAGACCCAAATAGGACAAAACATACTCAGGATTAGGCTGTTTTTACAGCACAAAACAGCAAATGGTAAATGCAGTTACTAGTATCTGCTGCAAGGACTACTTTGTATATAACTTTATGGGTTTATATACACATCATTGAACTTGACTTATCTATAGGTTTTGCACAGATACAGTATTTTGCTATGGGCTGTTTCTATGGGTAGAGCACAACCAAACATGTTCCCATTCACCAGATAAGAATGCGGCTTTCAAATGATGTTGCATTGCACAACATTCAAGAGGGTCAAATTCAAATCCACAAAGCATGGTCATTTCTTGTGTAGGTTTTAAAACTTGTTTTCAGTAGAAAACCACGCCCATTTTAGATATCGTAGGCACAATCAGCCAATCTCTGTAGGGAAGGCGGTGGCACCAACTTCACTGATTGGCTGGTTTGAAAATAACTGGCCGCATATGCTTTTCGCAATTTAAATCCTTATGTTTTGCTTCGAAAAAGTGAAAGGATAGTCACTTCTAGCGAAACGTTTAAGGTAAGTCATTGTTTGCTGAAAGCTACTCTACTACCTAGCAGATTCATGTGAATCACATACAAATAATCAAAGAGCAAGAACCTTATTTTGTAGCTCTCTTCAAGATAACGTTGTTAAACTAGGTTTAGCCATCCGCAGACTTTAGTTTAGCTAACGTGACTTGTTAGTTTTTCTCAAGTTTGCCGACCAAATCTTAACAATAATTGTAAATTGCCTAATGAATGATTTTTTTATTAATTTGATCTGGCTTCAAAAACTAGAACACGTTAACTAAGTTATTTAGCTAGATAGAAAACAACGAATGGCACAGCAGACTCGCTTTTTTTTTTAACGTAAACTTTTTGTCTTAACTTCTGTCACCGGACATTTAGGCATCTACTGTGTCGTCATGGGATCCAGCGAGAGCAAGGTTGCTGTGGCCTCAACGCCCAAACATGACCCCAGCCATCGCATCAAACACGACCGTCTCTCTCAACTTGTCGACCCACGGTCTCCATCTGTAGTTATTGACCGCACACCTATTCAGGTAACGTTAGATGACAAGGGCCATCATTTTGATTTGAAAATAGTTTATTATTTAAATACTCTCATCATGTGTAATTGTTCTGTTTACTGTATCCGTATTGTATGTCTATTGTGTATAATTCCTGTATAGTGTTTAACTTGCAGCACCATTTCACCAAGTCTAATTCTGGGTACATGTACTTGGCGAATAGAGCCCCACATTTGAGGTGTCAAAGCCTACCGGTCAAACAGGGAAATAGTTCCAATCGTTTTTCATTTTAGGAACCCTTACATTTTAAGGGCTGTGTTTCATGTAGGCTTACCCTGGCGTGACGTTTTGATAACCTTGCAAATCTCTCAACATTGCCCTGTATTTACCCCCCCTCAAATTAAATGCTAATGTTGCTATCATAAAGAACTACAAATGCCATGATGATCTGGAATAGACTGCGGAATCCAGGCAAATGTAAGAATTTCTGGAATAACTGTCTAATATAACTAACTGTAGTAGTTAATGAATACATTGGCAAAATGTCTTTTAAATGGACAATTCTGAACTGTCTTGTGCAATTTTTAAATTGATAATACCTGTTAGCAAAGGTGTCAGCTAGAGATGCCTTGCAGGGATTTGTAGTTTTGAATGATGTCTACTGTGACTCTAATTAGCATTTTAGGATCTCAGAGTAAATGGTGCTGAATATATTGATAAAAAGTCCTTGTCTGAGACATTTACATGGTTATCAAAATGTCACACCATGGTAAGCTTACATGAAACGGTCCTTATTTTAAGTGTTTCTAAAATCCCCTATGGGGAAATATGATTGGAACCATTTTCCTGTTTGACCCCTAGGTTTTATGGGTATTATGACACCACCACTGTGGGGCTCTGTAAAGGTGATTCTGATTCACTTCCTGAATTGGTTGTACACCAACATCAAATGCACTTTTTAAAATTATTTTATTTGTCATATGTGCTGCCAACATTACTAGATTGAACACTAAGATTACTAGAGACTATAGGGCAGAGACACTACCAAAAGTATACGTGGATACTTTCTCATCGAACATCTCATTCCAAAATCATGGGCATTACAAAGGTGTTGGTCCTGCTTTGCTGCCTAACAGCCTCTACTCTTCTGGGAAGACTTTCCACTAGATGTTGGAACATTGCTGCGGAACTTGCTTCCATTCAGCCACGAGCATTAGTGAGGTCCGGCACTGATGTTAGTCGATTTAAGCCTGGCTCGCAATCGGCATTCCAATTCATACCAATGGGTTTGAGCTCAGGGCTCTGTGAATGCCAGTCAAGTTCTTCCACACCGATCTCGACAAACCACTTCTGTATGGTCCTTGCTTTGTGCACTGGGGCAGTTGTATTTATTATACACTTCGCTCAGCCAATCATCAGCCGTTTGTGTAAGTGCCGTGCTTGTTGAATGTCCTTCCCTATAAGCGTGCTAAGAGTTTGTTTTACAGTACAATAGCAGGGTATCTGGTCAAAAACTATTTGAAATTGAAGATATGGAAAATAGGAGTGGCAATATCGTCAGCTATTATCCTCAGTAATTTTCCATTGAAGTTGTCAGACCCCGGTGGCTTGTCATTGATAGACAACCATTTTCACCTCTTCCACACTCTATGGAATTCAAAAGTACGATGTTTGTCTTTCATAATTTAGTCAGATATACATGGATGTGTAGTGTCAGTGTTTGTTGCTGGCACTAAGTGCCTAAATCATGCCTAAGTTTGCTAATCTTGCCAATGGGAGAAAAAAAATCATTAAACTTGGTGGCAATATCAGTGTTTTTTGTGACGAATGAGCCATCTGATTCAATGACTGATGGAGCCGAGTGTGCCTTTTTGCCCAAAGTTTCATGTAAGGTGTGCCAGCACTTTTTACTACTTTTTAAATTAATTAATTTATTATGCACTGCTCAAAAAAATAAAGGGAACACTTAAACAACACAATGTAACTCCAAGTTAATCACACTTCTGTGAAATCAAACTGTCCACTTAGGAAGCAACACTGATTGACAATCAATTTCACATGCTTTTGTGCAAATGGAATAGACAACAGGTGGAAATTATAGGCAATTAGCAAGACACCCCCGAAAAAGGAGTGGTTCTGCAGGTGGGGACCACAGACCACTTCTCAGTTCCTATGCTTCCTGGCTGATGTTTTGGTCACTTGAATGCTGGCGGTGCTTTCACTCTAGTGGTAGCATGAGACGGAGTCTACAACCCACACAAGTGGCTCAGGTAGTGCAGTTCATCCAGGATGGCACATCAATGCGAGCTGTGGCAAGAAAGTTTGCTGTGTCTGTCAGCGTAGTGTCCAGAGCATGGAGGCGCTACCAGGAGACAGGCCAGTACATCAGGAGATGTGGAGGAGGCCGTAGGAAGGCCACAACCCAGCAGCAGGACCGCTACCTCCGCCTTAATGCAAGGAGGAGCACTGCCAGAGCCCTGCAAAATGACCTCCAGCAGGCCACAAATGTGCATGTGTCTGCTCAAACGGTCAGAAACAGACCCCATGAGGGTGGTATGAGGGCCCGACGTCCACGGGTGGGGGTTGTGCTTACAGCCCAACACCGTGCAGGACGTTTTTAATTTGCCAGAGAACTCCAAGATTGGCAAATTCGCCACTGGCGCCCTGTGCTCTTCACAGATGAAAGCAGGTTCACACTGAGCACATGTGACAGACGTGACAGTCTGGAGACACCGTGGAGAACGTTCTACTGCCTGCAACATCCTCCAGCATGACCGGTTTGGCGGTGGGTCAGTCATGGTGTGGGGTGGCATTTCTTTGGGGGGCCGCACAGCCCTCCATGTGCTCGCCAGAGGTAGCCTGACTGCCATTAGGTACCGAGATGAGATCCTCAGACCCCTTGTGAGACAGATGCTTTAGTCCAGATCTGGGAGAAGATCCCTCAGGAGACCATCCGCCACCTCATCAGGAGCATGCCCAGGCGTTGTAGGGAGGTCATACAGGCACGTGGAGGCCACACACACTACTGAGCCTCATTTTGACTTCTTTTAAGGATTACATCAAAGTTGGATCAGCCTGTAGTGTGGTTTTCCACTTTAATTTTGAGTATGACTCCAAATCCAGACCTCCATGGGTTGATAAATTTGATTTCCATTGATATTTTTTATGTGATTTTGTTGTCAGTACATTCAACTATGTAAAGAAAAAATTATTTAATAAGAATATTTCATTCATTCAGATCTAGCATGTGTTATTTTAGTGTTCCCTTTTTTTTTTTGAGCAGTGTATACCATTTATTTTTGTTTCATAGTATAGTTTGCTTTTGTTTAGTCACATGATTTCTCAATTTGCAGTACGTTTGCCAATTAGTTGCACAGCCAGACCTATTTTCCATGCCTCAACCCTCCAACTTTTCATAAATGTGTCAAGTGCAGCGTCTTTTTTATTTATTTTTACCTCTTATTTAAAAGGCAAGTTAGTTAAGAACATTTTTATTTTCAATGACAGCCTAGGAACAGTGGGTTAACTGCCTTGTTCAGGGGCAGAACGAATTGTATGACATCAACACTATATTAGGCCCAGTCTTTGGAACTTTGGTTTTCCTAGATATGGCTACTATATTGTGATCACTACATCCTATGGATTTGGATACTGCTTTAAAGCAAATTTCTGCAGCATTAGTAAAGATGTGATCATTTGAGTTCATTCCTGTGCTGTTTGTAACTACCCTGATAACCTGAACCAGGTTGCAGGCACTGGTTACAGTTTGGTGCATTTTCTTGAGTGGGCAGCTTGATGAAAGCCAGCTAATATTTAAATCACCCAGACAATATACCTCTCTATCACATGCATTTCACACATGTTATCCAGATACTGACTTTTAGCACTTGGGCTATAGCAGCTTCCCACAAGAATGGCCTTTTCGGTGAGGCAGAATAACCCGAAGCCATATTACTTCAACAGTATTTAACATAAGATCCTATCTAAGCTTTATAGGAATATGGTTCTGAATATAGACTGCATCACCCCCATTGGCATTTGTCTTTTCAGTAGATGTTATAACCATGTATTGCTACCACTATCATCAAAGGTATTATCTAAATGAGTTTCAAAAAGTCAGAATATGACTGCCATCTGTTAGCAAGTTATTGACTTCATGAACCTTGTTTCTTATGCTTCATATGTTAATATGGCCTATTTTTAGCACTTATGGGATGCTTGATTGTTGTTATTGCTTTACTGGGAAGCTTATCAGAAGTAGACTTGCTCATGTTCTTTATATTGGAGCTGGACACAGTGGACTTTCTACTACGGGACTCCACCTCAGTGCTAACAGTAACTCTGGTGCATAGACCCATGATTACTGCATACAATAGCTGTAGGATCAACAGGGGTATTCAGGGCAGTTAGGGGGACATTTAAGTTACTTACTTTGTCTGTCAACGCCCCTGGGATAATGTACATTTGATGCAGAATTTTGACAACTGTGACACAATGGTAGGGATTAACTGAGCTGGTCTTGGGTCATTGTCTCAACGCAGACTTGAAATTATGATTTGGATGGGCTCTGTCATTCCTGTGGCGGGGTGTATGCCAAATAAAAATGTGATTCACATTTTCAAACAGTCCATTTAGAATTTCCAATGAGGCTACATTTGGGTGATTGATTTTCTCTCGCCTGAGTAGCCTTGTTTCATGGCCAAAAATAAAATGAAACCATCTAGTGTTCAGCGAAATAACAACGCAATGTCAAATACAGGTAGCCTAGTCAAATAATTAACATCCAATCACATTAACCGTTACTCTCTCGCGGGAATTCCACTAACGGTCAGTATGTAGCCAAACATATAGCTGCTGCTCATTCCGTTTGCTCGAAATTGTCATTTATTTTTTTATAAAAGTAAGGCCCACGTCCATATGCACATACCAGCGCTACTGATGGTATTCTATCAGCAGTACTGCACCTGCCGATGACACAAGTTGTTCTGCTTCCACGAGCACATCCAATGCTAGCATCAGTAATTCTACATTTGTTGCTATGGACACTGACAGTTGTGAATCTGATGCAGCCGAAGAGCTACTGCCCCCTTACCCGGGAAAGCACCGAACAACAGACAGGGATGGGGACTTTGGACCATCGAAGAGTTGCAAGTATGATGACAACTACATTGATTTGGGGTTCACTTCATTTCGATGAAACCTTCACACTTGCGCAGACATTTAGAAACTAACCATGCCAATTAGAAAAATAAGCCACTGGTTTTTTTTGAGTGAGAATTAAGACAACTTAATGAGCTACCGAGTGGCTAAGACAGACAAGCCTCATACTATTGTGGTGGACTTAATTCTTCCTGCTGCTGTGGATATGACTGGGACAATGCTGGGGGAAAAGACCAAAATCTATACAGACAATGCTGTCGTTAAACAACACCGTTTCACGTCGCATCAGCGACATGGCAGGAGCTGTTCTGAAACAGTTACTGCTTTGCAAACAAGCCAGTGAATTCTATGCGTTACAGCTGGATGAGTGAACAGAGGTGGCGGGCCTGGCACAGCCCCTGGTATGTCCGTTACGTTTATGGGGGGTCAAGACATCCTCTTTTCGAAACCAGGACAACAGAGAATATTTTTAAAGTACTGGACAGCTTTCAAATCAAATGAAAATGTATTAGTCACATGTGCCGAATACAACAGGTTTAGCCCTTACAGTGAAATGCTTACTGACGAGCCCCTAACCAACAATGCGGTTTAAAAAAAATACGGATAAGAATAATAAAATAAAAAAAGTATAAGTAATTAAAGAGCAGCAGTAAAATAACAATAGCAAGACTATATACAGGGGGGTACCAATACAGAGTCAATGTGTGGGGGGCACCGGTTAGTTGAGGTAGTATGTACATGTAGGTAGAGTTATTAAAGTGACTATGCATAGATGACAACAGAGTAGCAGTGGTGTAAAGAGGGGGGCACTGCATATAGTCTTGGGTAGCCACTTGACTAGATGTTCAGGAGTCTTATGACTTGGGGGTGGAAGCTGTGTACACTGAGGAGTGCACCACATCAGTCATTGGCTTCATCAATAAATGCATCGATGACCTCGCCCCCACAGTGACCTTACATACATACACAAACCAGAAGCCATGGATTACAGGCAGCATCCGCACTAGGCTGGACAAGGAGCGGGACTCTAACCCAGAAGCTTATAAAAAAAATCCTGCTATGCCCTCTGACAAACAGGAAAAGTGTCAATACAGGACTAAGATCGAATCGAACTACACCGGCTCTGACGCTCGTCGTATGTGGCAGGGCTTGCAAATCATTAGACATACAAAGGGAAGGACAGCCGAGAGCTGCCCAGTGACACAAGCCTACCAGACGAGCTAAACTACTTGTATGCTCGCATCGAGGCAAGTAACACTAAAACATGCATGAGAGCACCAGCTGTTTCCGGAAGACGGATCACGCTCTCCGACAGGCGACGTGAGTAAGACCTTTAAACAGGTCAACATGAACTCAAGCTTATGTACAATGTCAAATGTTATATAGCGAACCACCTGAGTGAGCTGGGTGCACAGGTACTTTCCCGAAACTGGATTCTTTATCCCTTTCATGCCCTGCCTCAGTCCATTTACCGATATCTGAACAAGGGAGCCTCATCGAAATTGTAAGAAGCGGTTCTGTGAAAAATTGAATTTAATTAGAAGCCACTGCCAGATTTTTGGAATGGACTGCGCTCAGAGTATCCTGCCTTGGCAAGTTGCGCTGTTAAGACACTGATGCCCTTTGCAACCACGTACCTATGTGAGAGTGGATTCTCGGCCCTCACTAGCATAAACTAAATACAGGCGCAGACTGTGGACAATGATTTAAGACTGAGGCTCTCCAATACAACCCAACATTGCAGAGTTCTTTGCATCCTTTCAAGCACACCCTTCTCATTAACCTGCAGTGAGTTATTCACAATTTTTGTTAACCAAATAAGGTTTTATATGTAAAATGGCTAAAGAGCAAAATTATGTGTTAGTTGTGCCCAGGTCCTATAAGAGCTCTTTGTCACAACACGGCTTGTGGGAAGTGACAAACTCACATTTATTAAACATAAGAATTAGTGTATTGTGTGTGGCAAGCTTACAATGATGGTAACAAACAAAAAAACATTTGCGAGTGCGCTGACCCTGGTGCTAGAGGGGGTAGGCAGCTGGAGGTGGAATGTTTGAAGGGGTACGGGACTATAAAACGTTTGGGAACCACTGCTGTAGAGCATCTTCTATCTATAAAAGTGATTCCAACAGAGCTACAGTAACCCTTTAGCCAGGCGTGTAATGCCAGTAGCCTGCTGAGTCTTTCACGCCTGCTTTTTAAAAAAAATCTTTCAGTGCTAGAATCAGTTCATCAATTTTCATAAGTTCTGAGTTAGCCCTCCAGATGTTGTTTCACCCCACATGGACTATGACAGCGTCAGCTCCCGGCATCGGTCGGAAGCAGCCTTGTAATGTCCTGTATTTGTGCTCCAGGATGGGTTTTTGCTCCGGGAACCAAAATGTTTCTTACAATAGAGCTGCCGATGACGACAGCTGGTGCAATGGCTAAGGAGGTCCAGCTGTTCTTTTGCCTCGAGTGGTTTCACAAACCACTCAAGGGCGGTGGGGCCCGATGGACCCAAGCCAGCTGTAGTATCCATCATGGATAATGAATGGGCTGGAGTCTCAGGCTGTCTGAGGATCTGAACCCGGGGTAGACACCACCGGAGAGGAAGACCAAACAGGGCCACGGCGTAGGTACAGTGCCTTGCGAAAGTATTCGGCCCCCTTGAACTTTGCGACCTTTTGCCACATTTCAGGCTTCAAACATAAAGATATAAAACTGTATTTTTTTGTGAAGAATCAACAACAAGTGGGACACAATCATGAAGTGGAACGACATTTATTGGATATTTCAAACATTTTTAACAAATCAAAAACTGAAAAAGTGGGCGTGCAAAATTATTCAGCCCCTTTACTTTCAGTGCAGCAAACTCTCTCCAGAAGTTCAGTGAGGATCTCTGAATGATCCAATGTTGACCTAAATGACTAATGATGATAAATACAATCCACCTGTGTGTAATCAAGTCTCCGTATAAATGCACCTGCACTGTGATAGTCTCAGAGGTCCGTTAAAAGCGCAGAGAGCATCATGAAGAACAAGGAACACACCAGGCAGGTCCGAGATACTGTTGTGAAGAAGTTTAAAGCCGGATTTGGATACAAAAAGATTTCCCAAGCTTTAAACATCCCAAGGAGCACTGTGCAAGCGATAATATTGAAATGGAAGGAGTATCAGACCACTGCAAATCTACCAAGACCTGGCCGTCCCTCTAAACTTTCAGCTCATACAAGGAGAAGACTGATCAGAGATGCAGCCAAGAGGCCCATGATCACTCTGGATGAACTGCAGAGATCTACAGCTGAGGTGGGAGACTCTGTCCATAGGACAACAATCAGTCGTATATTGCACAAATCTGGCCTTTATGGAAGAGTGGCAGGAAGAAAGCCATTTCTTAAAGATATCCATAAAAAGTGTTGTTTAAAGTTTGCCACAAGCCACCTGGGAGACACACCAAACATGTGGAAGAAGGTGCTCTGGTCAGATGAAACCAAAATTGAACTTTTTGGCAACAATGCCAAACATTATGTTTGGTGTAAAAGCAACACAGCTGAACACACCATCCCCACTGTCAAACATGGTGGTGGCAGCATCATGGTTTGGGCCTGCTTTTCTTCAGCAGGGACAGGGAAGATGGTTAAAATTAATGGGAAGATGGATGGAGCCAATTACAGGACCATTCTGGAAGAAAACCTGATGGAGTCTGCAAAAGACCTGAGACTGGGACGGAGATTTGTCTTCCAACAAGACAATGATCCAAAACATAAAGCAAAATCTACAATGGAATGGTTCAAAAATAAACATATCCAGGTGTTAGAATGGCCAAGTCAAAGTCCAGACCTGAATCCAATCGAGAATCTGCGGAAAGAACTGAAAACTGCTGTTCACAAATGCTCTCCATCCAACCTCACTGAGCTCGAGCTGTTTTGCAAGGAGGAATGGGAAAAAATGTCAGTCTCTCGATGTGCAAAACTGAAAGAGACATACCCCAAGCGACTTACAGCTGTAATCGCAGCAAAAGGTGGCACTACAAAGTATTAACTTAAGGGGGCTGAATAATTTTGCACGCCCAATTTTTCAGTTTTTGATTTGTTAAAAAAGTTTGAAATATCCAATAAATGTCGTTCCACTTCATGATTGTGTCCCACTTGTTGTTGATTCTTCACAAAAAAATACAGTTTTATATCTTTATGTTTGAAGCCTGAAATGTGGCAAAAGGTCGCAAAGTTCAAGGGGGCCCGAATACTTTCGCAAGGCACTGTACCTCCGGATCCGATCTCTAATCGGAAGCCCCTAGCGACGATGGCGCCGGAACCTCTAGATCCAGGGCCTTCCACAAAGTTGGAAGCACAGAATGTCATTGTGTACTGTAGTGTTAAGATTTATCTTCGCTTGAACTAAGGGGCCTAGCCTGAACTGTGAAAAACAACCCCAGACCATTATTCGTCCTTCCTCAAACTTTACAGTTTGACACTATGCACTGGGGCCGGTAACGTTCTCCTGGCATCTGCCAAACCCAGATTTGTAAGTCGGACTGCCAGATAGTATCAGTTGAATCATATTTTACCGTGTGTGTAATGCGTGTCTGTTTGGCCCAGTCAAACGTTTGGACACACCTACTCATTCCAGGGTTTTTCTCTATTTTGTACATTGTAGAGTCGTAAAGCCATAACTTTGAAATAACACATGGAATCATGTAATAACCAAAAAAGTGTTAAACAAATCAACATTTTTTTTTACATTTGAGATTCTTCAAAGTAGCCACCCTTTGCCTTGACAGCTTTGCCCGTGCATACATTGTTTAACAAGAATGTATTACTCTATTTCAGGTGGATGGAACTGTCTCCTGTGTCCCAGTTGTGGTGGAGAGTGACTGCTCCATTCTAGCCAGCGACCCTCGGTCACCCTCAGTTGGTGTCACCCGCACCCCAATGAAGGACTCAATGAGAGGTAACTATCTTAACCAAGTGGCAAAGATACCCAGTCAAGCACTGGAAGACGGCCTAGGGTTGATTTGGGTTTGGTTAGAATTATTTAGTTCATTTTAACAGGGAGTCCTTCTGAGACAAACTCTCTTTCACAGATAATCCCTAAATACATCAGAATATCACAAACCGGGGTCGACAGAATGACGGAGATGGCATTCAGTTTCTTTGACTGTAGAAACGGCATTAAGGCGTTTGCATACTAGTTTCGATTTGTTCCTAGCAGACCTCGGGTAGGTGACGTGAACGTCTGTGCCTCGCATACGCCCTTTAAAAAAAAATCTTCGCTTGAAAAACTAGACTGTGATAGTACTGTTTGTCCCTTTTGAGATACCATAACTAGCATAAACTTCCTCAATAGTCAGAATTAATCTTAAGAACTCAAATTTGTAATAAATGTTGGCATTTTTGCAGAGGATCTTGAGTCGCGCAATTTTACGTCTAACTAAGATGTTTGGAGTAGTATTTCCCAAGTAAAATGAAAAGCTGGATTGAATGGGCTCGCTGGTCGGATATGTAGTTTGGCCACCCCCTAACGTAGCCCCCCCCCCCATGTTGATGCTCCCTTCTGCACTGTTCAACCAATCTAGTAAATGTGGAGGAGTTAAGATGGAGTGTTGCCTTTTTAATGTCCAAAGTGGAAGTCTCCTTCCATTTCCCTTGAATTGGAACATTGTCGTTGGGGACTCAGCAGGGGCTACCCCTGCCCTTAACTGTAGATGCATAATTGCCCTTTTAGTACATTTTCAAAAAGCTTTTTGTCAAAGTTATTTTATTTTTAACTTTTTGTTTTTTTGTTCCTCCAGTGACAGTTGGTTCCTTTGCCCGTCGCCTTGGCATGCTCCTCCACGGTGACTCTGTAGAAATAGTTGCCCCTGCGCCCTTTAACAAGTTTCCCAACCTCAACGTGGAGGAGGCAGTGGTGGAGGGAGAGAGAGGTTCCAGTGAGCCTGTTCTCTCTCCTCAGCCATCACAGGTCTCAGGTGACATAATCCAGCCCTCTCCCAAGAGCGTGACTAGTCATGTGCTTCTCACCCAGAGCCCCTTCGTTCTCGTGGGGGAGGCCCAAATAGTCAAAGCTGATTTCACTTTGGAGGAAGCCGACGAGGCCAAAGAGTCTTCACTACACAAGCGCCTGAGTATGAGCTTGATCACCTGCCACGATGGTGTCGCCCCATCACCGGCCTTCGCCGAGGTGCACTACGACAGCCCTGCGTCTCCTCTCCCTGAAAACGCTGCTGCTGAACTCCACAAGGACGAACCTGACCACGCGGATGCCCTTCCCTCAGTCACCACTGACCCCGCACAACCTCTGACCCCCATGGCTGAACCATCCATTCCCACCGTTACAGACTTCACTGAAGTCACTGTTGCTACGGAGATGCCTAAAGTGGAGGTCCCAACACCAGTGGAGGAGCCAGTGATGCCCGTCACACAAGAGTCACCTGTTGTACCATCCACCACAACCACTGGCTCCAGCGTGAGCCAACAGCAGCCCCAAGCCACTGGGATTCGCTGCCCCACCTTCGACACCAAGAGCCCCAGTCAAGTGGTGTTCAAGCCCCAGTGGCTAGGCAAGGGCTTCGGGGCCACAGGGGTGAGGGCCAGAGGGAGAGGAGGCAAGTGGGGTTCGTCCTCTTCACCACTCTCCGTCCAGGTTGGAAACAAGAATGCAGCCAATGAGAACAAGGGACAGTCGGTCAAACCGAAGCAGAGAGGTACGTGGGTGTTTAATTTTTCGCAAAATTCCCTGTGGTTTTTTTTTTTTATGTATTTTTTTACGCTTTCTCTCCTCTCCCATGTGGCAGACAAGGCACTCATGGCTGAAGGACGCTCCCCTCTGCAGATGCTCAGGGAGACCAACTCCCCCCGGGAGCAAGCTACACAGGTATACACTAGGGCTGTAACAGTCATGGTATTTCAGAAGATGGTTATTGGTCACCCATTCAAGTCAATAATGGCATAATGGTTAGACTGGCGGCCATTGTGAGGTCGTCACTATCTGGGCAAGCGGTAAAGCTGAAAAACCTGTCTTCAAAAATCTATCTTATTTTAAACCCAACTTTAAGACAAAAAGCTACATTTTGTTCTCATACATTTTGAGTAGTGGGAACCTCATTGCGAGTTTACCCAACAATATGTGCTGTGATTTGTTGATTCAACTCAACTGACATAACAAAAAATACATTCAATTAAATGTTGATGTCTGTTAACATTAATTTGAATGATCATTCTACATTACCATGGAAATGATTGCATCACACTACCAGGCAGCCATTGTGCATGTACCAATGGGTTTACCAGTCAAATTGCCAGGGTCAGAGGTTGCATGCCCATTCTGTGTGCTTCAAGATCTTGCTGAAAATAGCAGTTTCATCACGATGTAAAGAGTCCATGTTACTGCGGAAACTGACTCAACTGTACGACTGCCCGGCAGTCATCTCATTCGTTCATGTCTGCGCACACTAAAGCCTAAGGAACAGGATTGATCTATTTGGTGGGTCAGAGGAAAAGGAACAATCACAACAGCTTTTAAACCTGTGGTCTAACTGAAAGGTTCGGTCTCTCTCTTCCCTCCCTGCCCAGCAGATGAAGCTGAAGGTGGCCACCCCAGACAGACAGAGGCTGGGTCAGATGGACCGGAGAGTCCTGACTGTGTCCGTGGACAAGGAGAACAGATAGATGGACGTTGCAGAAGAACATGCACAAACACTAATTGGCCAGTGTACAGAATCTTGCCATTTTTCTATATCCTTCTAAAAAACAAGCCTTTTAAAGTGTTCAGCTATTCTTTTCTTTTTAACTGGCTTTTTCAAACTGCTAACAAATTATAATTTGTGTACGTTACTTTTGGAAGTGTCATTTATGATTTCTGACTGTTTCTTTTCATTTATTTCAAATGTCCATATCAGTGTTTTTGCTATCCAGTCTTTTATGTAAATAAATTTGCTTTAAATCTTAATCTGCTTCTTTATTCTTCTAACTGGAATACACCTTTTATGGGGGGGAGACTCATCAATAAGCTTGACGCAGGATATGTTTTTATTAGTCTTAAGGTGCTAAAGGTGCTACACCTTAAGTGTAAGAAAAGCGCTGTATGAATTTACTATATACACAGTGTTCTGGTGGTAAAGAGAGGCTGTCCAAATTGTCAAGTGTGTGTGTGTGATGCGATTTGAAAATAAATAGTCACCTCACATTGAGTCATTGTGCTGTACAGAGTTGCTACTATGTTTTGCTCGCCCGACAGTGGTAAACCAAACCACGTGTGTAGCCATTACTGTCACTTCGATATACACAGCCAGGTAAGGTTTAAACTCCTCCAGTCCTCTATGACAAATGTGAAATATTGTGGTCTTGTGCATTTGCCTCTTTTTTTTTTTGTCAGTGAACCATATGATCCATCCCGTCTGTCCAGCCAACAGTTTTACTCAGATCGCTTATGCCTTTTTGTGACTAGCCATCGGGAAGTAGGCCAAAAGATTAGACCCCAACTCATGTTAAACTTATCCTTTTCAACACGTACATAAGTAAACTTTCAGACACACACACTCATGTAGAAATCTGCAGGCTAAACCATTTTATTCTGTGACCATAAAAATAGAAAACTTAACTCAACAAGGGAATTCTAACCATCAAACGAATCGATGCTTACATATTCATCCCCTGAAGAGCAGTTTAACTCGCCTCAGATATAAAAGCATGTCACGTCCTAGTTATTGTAAACCTACACAGTCTTATCAGTGGTCGTATCCTGTTATTTCATCCAAATCTCTACCGTTTCCATTTGGCAACTGCTCTTATGACATAGGAAATATATTCATATAACGCTAGAATTCAGTTTGAACCTTGACATAAAATCATTCATTGATGCAACGATCATGTTTTTCTACAAAAGCCCCCCCCCCTGCCTAACTCAAGTTTAGAGTCGGAAGTAGGAAGAGACGACAGACTCTCGT
Source organism: Oncorhynchus clarkii lewisi (assembly GCF_045791955.1). NCBI lineage: Eukaryota > Metazoa > Chordata > Actinopteri > Salmoniformes > Salmonidae > Oncorhynchus > Oncorhynchus clarkii. Next base: position 35,294,545 of record NC_092149.1, read on the forward strand.
CACAATTCTTCTCTCAAATTGAATAAGACTTGGCACAATAAAAATAAATAACCTTTCACCCATGGCTTCCTAGTCTCCCCCCCCCATCCCTCTCGTCAATCTACCAGGTTTTCACGATATTCCTCTATTCCCCTCTCCTTAGTCTTTCGTTCTGTCTGTCCTCTAGACTAGAGGACTGGCTCAGTTCCATATCTTCAGGAAGCTGTCCCAGGATCCTGTGCAGCATGCCATTCCGTCCGAGGATACTCCGATGCAGCTCACCCTGTTGTCATGACCAGCCAGCACTCCTGAGCCATGAAGAGAATTATGTCAGTGTAGAATGTATGCAAATATTATGTTTGCCTACATTGCATCCACATTTTCTCTCCCTCTATTTCTCCCTTTGTCCCACTCGCATCCTCCTTTCTCTTCTCACCATCCCCTCTACTTACCCACACTGTCTCCCTCCTTCTGCCTCCAGCCCCTCTAGTCACCCCCCTGCATACTTACCCACTCTCTCGGCTTTAAGCATGTCCCAGATGTTGACGTTGAAGTCATCGTATCCGGCCAGTAAAAGGCGGCCGGAGAGGGACGGGGCGAGGGAGGTCACCCCACACATGATGCCCGAGTCCTGGTAGGTGATGAGCTCCTGGTCTGCTCTCAGGTCATACAGCTTACAGGTGGCATCGTCTGAGCCCGTTATAACCGCATTACCATTGGGGAAGAACTGGACAGAGTGGAGAGGTCAGAGGAGTGGTCTCTGTAACTGTGGTTCTGGAGAGCTACAGAGCGGGTGTAAGCTTTTGTTCACCTCATTAAATGAATCAACTGTTTGAGCAACCTGTTGCATCAAATACATTTTTTGGATACTGTACGTTTTGATAAGTGTTTTTTTTAAAGCTTAAATTTGTAAAAACTTAAGTTTTTGTCTGTCCATGTGAACTTCTGGGTGCAGTGCATCTGACTCAGAATACTAAACTATTAATAAGCAATGAATAAATGCTGGGGGTCCTCTGTCCTCACCCCGATGGCGTTGATGTCACTCTCGTGGCCGCTGAACGTCTGTCTGCAGGTGGCTTCCCTGATGTCCCACAGTTTGGCCGTGAAGTCACACGCCCCCGAGATGAACATCTTGAAGTCGGGGGACACGGCCAGGGACATGCAGTCACCCAAGTGGCCCGCGAAGATGGTCTTCTCTGTCCCTGTCTCAATGTCCCATAGAACACTATAAAGTTTGGACAGAGGGAGGGAATAGGAGGAGAGGATGGATATAGAGGTGGGCAAAGAAGACCGCATGGACATGGTCAAAGAAGAAGAGGGTTGCGATGGAAGGGCGAAAGAAGGCAGAATGTTTAGGGCACCATTGCAGAAAAGTAATAGATAAGACTATGCGTAGCAAATGAGGGGTACAGTATAAGCCATAGAATTAGAATGGTACGGTAGCATTTAACAGATTGGACTGATCTCTGGTCAGTCGTTGTAACCCCAGACTCAGAGACTCCATCTCCATGACCTTACCAGGTGCAGTCGCCAGAGCTGGTGATGATCTCACTGTCGCTAAGGAAACGACAGCAGGACAGGTAACCTGGGCAATAAGAGAGAACACCATCAGAGCCATACAACACAAGCATGCGAGATTGCTGTATTGGATAGACTATATAAATACTACCTCGTATGTTCTTACGTCGACTTTGATCGAAATGGCTCATCGTTAAACGCGTTGCCAGTAATGCTGTCTTAATGAATGCAAATAGTGGGCTAAGTGTCGAGAGTGGTACCTGTGTGTGCGGCCAGCTCCCGCATGACCTTGACGTTGCCGTCCTTGCCCTTGAGGTTGTAGATGGAGCACATGTTGTCGAGACCGCCACACGCCACCATGTTCCCTGAGGGCGCGTAGGCACACGTCATCACCCACGACGACTTCAGAGGGATGGCGCTCACCTGAGTAGAGAAGGACAGTGATTCCTCACGTGGACCAGTGTGTGTATGTGTACGTGCCTGTGTGTCACACCGTATTTGCCAATGTGAGCACTTATATGAGCACTTGATATTACAGTATATTGTTGATATTACAGTACATTGTTGATATTACAGTATATTGTTGATATTACAGTACATTGTTGATATTACAGTATATTGTCATTACATGCCGTATTCATGCAAAAAACACTGTCCCATGACCAAAACTCCCCAGACTGTAAACCCAGACAGTCTGCCATACCTTGTTGGTGGTCAAGGTGTCCCATACTATCAGCTTTCCATCTTGAGAGGCACTGACACACAACCTGGTAGAGGGAACAAGACCGGTGTAGAGAGAGACAGACAGAAACAGAGAGAGAGAGACAGAAACAGAGAAAGAGAGAGACAGAAACAGAGAAAGAGAGAGACAGAGTACAGTAAAAGATCAAAGGACCTGCAGCAGCTCCAGATAAAGACAGACAGACCGATAATAGATAGAGACTCTTTAGTCCCAATGGCAGTCCGTCTTTAACATGACTGATCTAAAAAGACATGGTAATTGACTAATGCTACTGCACTTTTTCCCTATTGCCAGGTGTTTCCAGCACAAATGATGATGGGGAGGTCAATGCTGGTGATGATAATGATGATGCTGGTGATGATAATGATGACGCTGGTGATGATATTGTGTGCTATGTAGTTATGTCTAGCCACTATGGAGGAGTATGTGTGACTATGTTGTCTGTTAAGTGTTCACAGTTGCCAAATGAGTTCCCCATGGAGGGACAATAAAGTTGTATTGGATTGTATTGTGTTAGACATAGAGAGGCATTGTTACAGAACCTTTTCAGCCCAACATTGGTTCAGTTAGTAAAAGCTATCTTTAGACCCGCCAAATGTAGGATACCCCAAGTGTTGTAAACCCAGGAAAAGCTAATAAGCGTACTAACTTGCTACAACTGAGAAAGAGAAGAGATGAGATGAAATGAGAATATAGGGAGAGGTAAGGAGAAGGAGAGAGGACAAAATGAAAGAAGAAAAGGGGGGTTAGTGCACATTCAAGTTACAGTATCAGCAATAATTGATTGATTCAGGGATAGTGTCGGTTTAAAGTGTTGCCAGACTGTCAGTCAAGTGTTTCCTGGTTCCACTAATTTGTCCAATTAAATCAAGCTATGGGATTGCAACGCCAATCCAATTAACCAATAAACACAGAGCACTATGTGACGCCAGTTTTAAACCATAGCAGTATTTGTCACAGCAAGCTGTGTGAATGAATGGATGAACAGATAAATATATACACTGCTCAAAAAAATAAAGGGAACACTTAAACAACACAATGTAACTCCAAGTCAATCACACTTCTGTGAAATCAAACTGTCCACTTAGGAAGCAACACTGATTGACAATAAATTTCACATGCTGTTGTGCAAATGGAATAGACAACAGGTGGAAATTATAGGCAATTAGCAAGACACCCCCAATAAAGGAGTGGTTCTGCAGGTGGTGACCACAGACCACTTCTCAGTTCCTATGCTTCCTGGCTGATGTTTTGGTCACTTTTGAATGCTGGCGGTGCTTTCACTCTAGTGGTAGCATGAGACGGAGTCTACAACCCACACAAGTGGCTCAGGTAGTGCAGCTCATCCAGGATGGCACATCAATGCGAGCTGTGGCAAGAAGGTTTGCTGTGTCTGTCAGCGTAGTGTCCAGAGCATGGAGGCGCTACCAGGAGACAGGCCAGTACATCAGGAGACGTGGAGGAGGCCGTAGGAGGCCACAACCCAGCAGCAGGACCGCTACCTCCGCCGTTGTGCAAGGAGGAGCAGGAGGAGCACTGCCAGATACCTGCAAAATGACCTTCAGCAGGCCACAAATGTGAATGTGTCTGCTGAAGCGGTCAGAAACAGACTCCATGAGGGTGGTATGAGGGCCTGACGTCCACAGGTGGGGGTTGTGCTTACAGCCCAACACCGTGCAGAACGTTTAGCATTTGCCAGAGAACACCAAGATTAACAAATTCTCCACTGGCGCCCTGTGCTCTTCACAGATGAAAGCAGGTTCCCACTGAGCAGATGTGACAGTCTGGAGACGCCGTGGAGGACGTTCTGCTGCCTGCAACATCCTCCAGCATGACCGGTTTGGCGGTGGGTCAGTCATGGTGTGGGGTGGCATTTCTTTGGGGGGCCGCACAGCCCTCCATGTACTCGCCAGAGGTAGCCTGACTGCCATTAGGTACCGAGATGAGATCTTCAGACCCCTTGTGAGACCATATGCTGGTGCGGTTGGCCCTGGGTTCCTCCTAATGCAAGACAATGCTAGACCTCATGTGGCTGGAGTGTGTCAGAAGTTCCTGCAAGAGGAAGGCATTGATGCTATGGACTGGCCCGCCCGTTCCCCAGACCTGAATCCAATTGAGCACATCTGGGACATCATGTCTCGCTCCATCCACCAACACCACGTTGCACCACAGACTGTCCAGGAGTTGGCGGATGCTTTAGTCCAGGTCTGGGAGGAGATCCCTCAGGAGACCATCCGCCACCTCATCAGGAGCATGCCCAGGCATTGTAGGGAGGTCATACAGGCACGTGGAGGCCACACACACACTACTGAGCCTCATTTTGACTTGTTTTAAGGACATTACATCAAAGTTGGATCAGCCTGTAGTGTGGTTTTCCACTTTCATTTTGAGTGTGACTCCAAATCCAGACCTCCATGGATTGATAAATTTGATTTCCATTGATAATTTGTGTGTGATTTTGTTGTCAGCACATTCAACTATGTAAAGAAAAGTATTTCATAAGAATATTTCATTCATTCAGATCTAGGATGTGTTATTTTAGTGTTCCCTTAATTTTTTTGAGCATAATGACTTAATGATAGAACTAACATAAATGATTGAATGAATACTTGAACGACTCAACAAGCAATTCTCAGGAAAAGAGGAAGTCTGTGAAGCTAAAAGCTAGAAGTCTGTGAAGGGTCATTGTCTACTTTGAGCTTGCGTGCGTGTGTGCGTGCGCGCGCCTGTGTGTACGTATGTGTGCCTGTTTGTATGTGTGTGTGTGCTCTTGTGTATGGTGTATGTGTGTTTACTTGGTGTCAGTGCCCCAGTGCATGGCATAGATCTTGGCCAGGTGACCCCTCAGCGTCTTCCTGGTCTTCAGCTGGACACGTCCCACAAGCGTCGTTCCGGCAACCGCCTCCTGCAGGGTGGTGTCCTGCACTACCTTTCGGGCCTCCTGTAGAGGGATGGTTGTATATGGTCAAGTTATGGTTATAATAACTATGGTCCACTTAACTATGGCTAAAACCACTGTGATAACGATTCTAATTTTCAAGGTGTGCTTATTGCTGCTGCAACCTGGTCTCAGAAGAAAACGCATCACATATGACTAAACTGCTGTTTACACCTACTCCTCCTGCCTTTGGACGAACAGAGTGGTCAGGGGTGGGGATGTATGGTCATAACTGTTGTCATAGATATGACTATGACTGTGGTGTTATGAACACCTATGGTAGAGGATCAGAACAGTTAAGATTTTATATTATTGCATTAGGATCTCTTTTAGCCCAAGGGCTAGTTTTCCAAGAGTTCTTAAAGAAATGTCAAATAAAAACATTTTGAAATGAGAAAACAAAAAAAGCTAAAATAAAAAGGACAAAAACACAAAGTTTCACATTCCTATTACCAAGACATATGAGTAACACCTCTCCCCCCTCCTTCCCCCCACCCGCATACTTCATGTCCACATATGGATTTAAATACAACATATTACAAGAACTTCTTAGACCCACTCTCATTCGTAAAATGTATTGAACGACTCATCTCTTGAAACAACTCGGTTTTTGTCAAGAAGTAAAATATATTTTGCCCAGTTGTAATGTAAGTTTTGGTGGTCGATTCTTGTTCAGTTTATGGTTGATGATCATGGTAAAATGTTCAGCAAATAGTTTAGTAAAGTACTAGCATATGAGAGGAACACAGGCAGGCGTTATATTCACACTAGTGATCGATTATTGCCTAGCAGTTAGAAAGGAGACCTAGCATCCGGAGGGCTGCCAGTTTGAATCCTGGGTCTGACCGGGGGAAGAAAATGGTTGGGAAGTGAGCTGGCAAATAGAGTGTTGCTGCTATCAAATCCTTGAGTTGACCAATAATGTGATCTTCATCTGAATTATTGATTGATAACTGACAGTGATCTGATCTTTGAGGTTGTCCGCCTCCTTTCGCAGCTCCTCCATTTCGCCCATGGCAACGGTTGGTAGGCGTCGTCACCGACGGAGACAAGAAGTGAAATCAGGTGAGCAGATATAATCCTGGGGGAGAGAGGGGAAAAAACATGAACATTGTATTTTATCAGTTCATTATCCATTCTTCTCACTGTAATGTCAATGTCTGTTACCTGTGTACAACACAACACATGATATATTTATGCGTGTTACCAGCTTATTAGATCCAGGTCTACCCACACTTTTCTTTGTTTAGCTACTGTTTTGCAATTCAAAACCTCCCTCAACTACTTTGCAAACCCTCACAAACACACACACACACACACACACACACAAATACCCATACACTCACAAACCCACACCCATAGTCAAACAAACTCACTTGCACAGATATGCATGTGCACGCACACGCACGTACATACAAGCGTGCAACTATATGAACTAGTTAATATAACACATACTGCATGTACACGGACACACTTTCCCATCCTGATTGTAAACTCAAACCTGTGTGGCGTGTCATCTTAATGCCAACACTTTTCTCGTTTGATATCTCTCCTCGTGCTTATACGAGCTAAACAAACACCGTATTTACTCTGCACTTTTCTATCTCAATTTACTTTAGTGCCAAAGACTTTGAAAGCTTTCCAATCTTACGTCAGCCCAGAAAGCGTTTATATTTTTGTGATTCCAGTGATATCACATCACAGCGCTCTAAATGACGCAATTAATCCTGTCGACTGAATCAATGAGGACTGAATCGTTTTTTTCAATGACCAAAATATTCTTGGGTTAGGCCTACTTTACAGTGAAGACAAAAAAGTAGGCATCGACTATCTCAAGCATCTCTGTCACATTATCAAATTAGGAACTTTATAACTGGCAATGGTATCAGACTATTCTCTATGAAATCAGATGATAACCTTTACTTTAAAACACTCTAAAAACATGATTATCACATAACATAACATTTCATGTGACATCCACACATCTAATAACATATTTGCATAATATTTGTGACAGATTCAATTATTTGGATCTCACTCCATCTTACCTCGACAACTACCAGGAGAAGAAAACCCTATATCCCTGGCTTTGATCGTGTTCCTTTGCTGCAATCTCTCTCTCTCTCTATTTGTCTAAAGTGTCTCTGTCAAATCTCATTACCAAATTAATTTGCCTCTCATTTGTGTGAGGAGAAAGGGAGAGGGAGAGAGAAGAGGCCGTGGCTCAGAGAAAGATATTCACTTTCTGTTGCTCCTTGCTGTTCCTATCTGTCTAGCACTGTAGGATACATGCATGTGTGAAAACACTGTAAATCATACGTCTAAATATAGAATTGCCTGAAACAATTAACCCTAAGGCGATTGCATCCATCTCAAGTTAGCTGCGCACATAGGTGTCCTGCTCCTTCACCTAAAGGGAGTAGTATCCACAACGGTCACCTTATCTGGCCTTCATCTGATTTAGGCCATATATTTGGTTCTCTGAGAAAATTAAGTTTATAAATAGTCCTAACCCAATAAAACGGGACCGTTTTTTAAAAGTGTTTCAACTGTGCTATTGCCCTTTTGCCATCCTGTCCCTGAGACCCCGGCCTGCCATTGTTGCATGTGATTAAATGGCTCCTAGAGGTTGTCGCAGAGTGGAGTGCATTAATATAGAGGGAGGGGGAGAGAGAGAGAGGTAGGGAGGGGGAGAGAGAGAGAGAGGTAGGGAGGGGGAGAGAGAGAGAGGGGTAGGGAGGGGGAGAGAGAGAGAGAGGTAGGGAGGGGGAGAGAGAGAGAGGTAGGGAGGGGGAGAGAGAGGTAGGGAGGGGGGAGAGAGAGAGGTAGGGAGGGGGGGAGAGAGAGAGGTAGGGAGGGGGGGGGGGGAAAGAGAGAGAAGGGGGTGGGGCTGTGTGTAGAGGCGATGCAGGAGAGAGTGAGTTTAAATCCCAGTGGCTGAGATTTTAAAGGAAGCCTTTTGATTCAAATCTGCTCTCATCCGATTACTGACTGTTCTTTGCATCTGGATAAGAGGTGGAGAGAGGGAGGGGCGTGATGGAGAGATGAGAGAGGGAGGGGGAAACTAGTGGTGGCGGATGAGAGGGAGGGAGAAGGGAGAGAATGGGTTGGTTAAAATCTAAGATAGGGTGAGATGGCTGATTTCTGTATGAAATGGGCAATGAACTTGAACTTGAGCTAGGGATTGTAGGAATGTGTAAGTCAGATCTTGTTTTCTCGCTGTAAATGTTTCACCTTTTCACTATTGACACACCATTAGTATTGTGTCACATACTATTAGGCAGATGGAAAAAAAACGTTAACGGTGGCCAAACCTTTAGCACTAAAAACAGACCTTTCTCAGAACGGGACTGAAGAACTGTTTCCAATTTGTAGCAAAACACTTTAGTTTTGATTTGAATGACGACGCCTTGAACTGTGTTTCAGTGCTATGAAAGGGTCTAACACAAAGTACCACGTTTCAGCACCTATGCCAACTAGACACCCACAAGGCCAGTGATACCGCCGGCAGAGAATCAAATGTATTCCAAAATGGATGTATCAGAGGAAATCATGTACAATGCTCTTTAAAAAAAACAACACTTAAACAAGTGATGTGATCAATCAAATGGACTGCGTTTAGACAGGCAGCCCAATTCGGATTTTGTTTCCCCACTAATTGACCAATCACATCAGCTCTGGAAAAAATAAGATCTGAAGTGAAAAGATCTGATGTGATTGGTCAAGACCAAAATATGAGAATTGGGCTGCATGTGTAAACTGTCTGTCAATGGGGGGGAAAAATCCACTTAGAAGATAACAATGAATGTTATCCTTTAAGATGATCTGTAAACGGAGTAGCGCATTAGTAGTGCAATACCAATATTACATGCATTATAATATAGAAATCATACGTAAATCCTTGTTATGATAAAAATGTTAAACATTCAATTAAACATATCCAATCCAAGTTAGCGTCGTTTTTCCATGTGATCTCCAAGGAATCGACCATGCTGCCATGCTTCCATACTTCTTCAATTCAATTCCTTACCATGTTGTCAAGAAAAAAATGGATTCATAGATTTTACAGTATCGATAAACTGTTTTGTCGCCATTAAACGGCACCCTCGTCTTAGTGCTATCAAATGAAATTGATACTTATCCCACAGACCCCACTCACTTTGATTATATGAGAAAATCAGGGCACACTCAAACCAGAACTAAAAGTACTTCTACACTCCCCCAAACTCATCTAGCAGCAGCAGGTAGCCTAGCGGGTAGTCCTTTACTGCAGTCAATTACCAAAAGTGCCCTCTTTGGCCTCATGGCTGGAATATTACTCATATGTTTCATCATTTCATCATTAATAAAGATGTCAAAAAACCTGGTGAAGATCCAGTGTTTCTATGTCAAACCATGCTGTTATGTTTCGGTCTTCTGGGATGTATTTAAAGTGTAATATTGGGATGCAAACTCGAAATGTAATACTTTTCAACTCTATATCTGACATGGTACAGATTTCTTTTTTTTTTTTTAAACCATGTGTATGAGGTGTATACTTTTATTTCAAAGTAGATTTGTTTAAGACTACCAAGAATCACTCTGGGTGACCCTGATTTAGCCCACTGCAGTAAAAGGTTAAGAGCATTGGTCCAGTAACCGAAAGGTCACTGGTTTTAATCCCCAAGCCGAATGGGTAAAAAATATGTTGATGTGCCCTTGAGCAAGGCACTTACCCAAATTGCTCCTGAAAGTCGCGCTGGATAAGTGTCTGCTAAATGACAAAAATTGTACAAATCTGTTACAACCAAGAGCTCCATATACAGCGCTACTGTGACCAGAGGGTTTCACTTACACATCTATTCACATATCCAATCAAAAACTACAAACAAAGAAAACAACAATTGAGGTGTAAAATACAAATGTATGGCTGCCTACTCACCAAATAAGGAAGTTCTCCAGTGGGTTTCTTAACCTGTTCTCACTTTTCAGGGTCCCTCCGTTTGGTTGTCATATGTTTACCCCTCTTCTGTTACTAGATGTTTTTTATTCAGTTTTCCTGTCCCACACAGAATGGATATTCCACTCTCTTGCGCTCTCTCGCTCTCTCTCTCTCTCTCTCTCACACTCTCTCTCCTGTGAGGAACAGATGAGGATTGGAGCGGATGAAGAGATCAGGGATGAGGGGATAAATCCAGCGATGGAGAGAGAGAGGGTGGGCTTGGAGGGGAGGGGGGGGTGAGAGAGGGAGACAGAGAAAGAAAAGAGAGTGAGAAAGAGAGAGAGAGAGGAACAGAGAGAGAGAGAGAGAAACAGAGAGAGAGAGAGAGAAAGAGAGAAACAGAGAGAGAGAGAGAGAGAGAGAGAAACAGAGAGAGAGAGAGAGAAACAGAGAGAGAGAGAGAGAAACAGAGAGAAACAGAGAGAGAGAAACAGAGAGAGAGAAACAGAGAGAGAGAAACAGAGAGAGAGTGGGAGATATAGCGGGAGAGATAGGGAATGAGAGAGAGAGAGAGAGGGAGGCAAGCATAGCACACCAAAAAAGGTGGGCAATCGTGTCATGGGGTCAAAAGACAGGAACCGGTCCTGCATTAATAAATTAAAAAATTAAAAAATGCACTCCTGGACATGGCTTTTTATGGTGTGGTGTGAAGCCTGTGACTGGCAGGGGGCTTCAGTGTTTTGTAAACTTGAGAAGTCTAATTTTAGAAAAGCCAGCAGCACAGACAGAGACAGAGAGATGGGGACCAGATGAGGGGACATTGGTGACACATCGCAGGCCAGGGGAGAGAAGTTACTCTAGTACACCTGCATGTACGAACCTCTAACGCCAGCACCTCGACCTGCCTAACTATGACCTGATGAAGATACACATTTGCCACAAAGCCACATGGGTAAGAATAGAGTAGATTTGATTGTCCTCTGAGAAGGTCATTCTCTTTCACAGGCTCGTACCATGGTTCATAGGTGTGGTCCATAATACTGTATTTACGGCACTTTTATATGTGGCACTTTTCATGGTCTCAATGAGCTACATTATACTGTTCAAAAATATGCAGCAAAAAAGGCAACTTGCTAAAAGTGAGACACAGTAAAAAGGAGATGGACAGAAAGAGTGTCGAGGGAGGGAGAGAGAGAGAGAGAGAACAAACACAGCGAGTAAGGAGACAGGCAGAGCGAAAAAGAGACAGAGAAGTTTCACTACATTTCCCTTTGACTTTCTGAACTTATCTTCACATGGATAGTTAGTATTAACCCAATGCTTCCACTCTCTCTCGCATGGTCAAATAGCAACAGGACTCATTTGAGCGAACAGACACTCAACCTTTTTCTGACAGCGCTGACGCTGGATTCAGGGGAGAGACCGAGCGAATGTGAGAGAGAGAGTTGGAGAGCAAGAGGTGCGGCGGGGCATTTGAGAGAACCAGCGTGGGGCCGAGAATTGTAATCTATTAAGCTTTGTGTGGTCGTCTCTATTGGTCTCGCACATTCAGCTAAGCTACACGCGCCAGCAGTGAGCCTGCAGAGCAGCTTTTGGCTGCAGTAGGGATGTGACAGCCAGGACAGAGCACTGAGCCTTCTGTTGCTCTGTGATGCAATACAGCGTAATTATAACACTACAGCCATTAGCAGCCCACTGTCCCTCTCTCCAAGTCTTAAACAAAGGGAAAGGGGAGGAGGGGATTAAATGTAAAATCACATAGCCAGAGGAATCAGCCATCGACAAACAGCCTGGGAAGACACTGAAGTGATAGCCGATCTAATACTAGACTACTCTGTCTGGGTCAGTTGTTGAGCTGCTTGTATGCCGGTCTTTATTTGTCACCTTTGACCAATGTGCTTCTATAGTGTGATGGCAGTAACCAACACTGGTGTAGCAGGATCACTTGACTTGACAGTATATAGTATCAAAAAGGGTTCAATCAAACCGGCCTTACAGTAGCTAATGTCTGCTTAAATCTGAATAGGACATACTGAAAAGGATATACGGATATGGACATGCCTCATTTCGTCTGGGCATGGACGCTACAAGGTGTCGAAAGCGTTCCACAAGGATGCTGGCCCATGTTGACTCCAATGCTTCCCGCAGTTTTGTCAAGTTGTCTGGATGTCCTCCTGGTGGGCCATTCTTGATACACACCGGAAAACTGTTGAGCGTGAAAACACCCAGCACCGTTGCAGTTCTTGACACAAACCGGTGCGTCTGGCACCTACTACCTTCCCCACGTTCAAAGGCACTTACATGGTTTGTCTTGCCCATTCACCCTCTGAATGGCACACACACACTCAATCCAAAGTCTTAGGTGTCCAGGCTTAAAAAAATCCTTCTTTAACCCGTCTCCTCCCCTTCTTCTACACTGACTGAAGTGTATTTAGCAAGCAACATTTCACCTGGATTCACCTGGTCAGTCTACGTCATGGAAAGAGGAGGTGTTCCTAATGTTTTGTACACCTAGGTGTATATACTGCATGTTACATGGATGTGTGTCCTTTCCTCAATTAGAGGAACCACCGTAGAAATAGAATATATCTGTGGATATATATGTCATATCTGTGGAAAAACACCATCACATCAAACCATAAAGAAAATGATTCAACACATTCAAATGACGTGTTCCTTTACGCATTTAAATGATACGGTGGTGATGCTTTTACTATCTGGCCCATGACTCCTTTTACGTTATATCTTATATCAATTTGTTTGCGGGATTGATTACTAATCGTGTGATATTCAACAGATGAAGTACTGCCGATATACAGCACATCACTTGTATACACATGTAGACACATCATTTGACGCTAGAAAGTGGGGTGACAGTGTGACGATGCTTTGAGATGCGTGATATAGATGTACGCCTGCTTAAACACAGATTAACGGGGCCTTTTTGGGAATCACCGGCTGGAGAGGGTAGGCTACGAGATGGAAGCGGTTAAAACCAGGAGTCCATTAACGGGCCAGTCGACCCAATTCTGCAGCACCCGAGGATTATCACGGGGGGGGGGGGGGGGGGGGGGGGGGGGGGGGAGGGAGTGAGAGAGTTAATATGGGTCGTAAACAGCGCTTGACTGGCCGTGACTCAGTAATGCGAGGAGGGGGAGATATAAATGGGGGTGTTTAAATGGGAGTGAGTGAGTGTGTCAGACTGGATGTAAATTATGAAATGAATTCTAGTTGGATTATGATTCCATATTCTAAATGGGAGAGATTTCCTAAACTTCATAAACAAATGCACTCATTTATGAGGGATTAACGGTAATCTCTCTTTCTATCCTTCCCCCCTTCTGCATACCTCTCTCTCCGTCTCTCCCCACGAAGCATCAGTTTTTTTGTGCATTGCAGAGCTTTGTCTATCTCCCCCTCCCTCTTTGTCTTTCCCTTTCTATGTCAGTGTTTCTGTACTGCACGGTCTAGTCCCCTAAGCAGGTGTGACATCTCTTTCTCCTTATGTGTCTACCTCTCTCCTCCCTTCCCCTCCTCTGGCTCTCTCTACCTCCCCTCCATCTCTGACACTCACACGTGAACCCTCTCTTGGTTTCATGGTCTTCATCTCCACAGAGTTCAAGGGCAGCCTGGCCCTGAAGAAATCGGTTAATGGAATCTACGAATCCACACCAATTATCTCAACGTTGACATGAGTTTCATGGTTTGGAAATGTGAAGTGTACATTTGAACTATGACTTCAAAGCTGTATTTATTATAATCCTCAACGTCGCATCTTTCAAAATACATCGAGTCACCGTAAAATGTACAGCATTTCGCTCACTCGGACAACAAAACAATTTGCAAAGGTGGCCCAATTAGCGGGAGGGCAACTTCTTTTGTCGAGCGAGCGCTGGTGCTCAAGTTCAAAACGGCAGTCAGTCAAAACCCATACAGCGCCGTGACGCGCAGGGCCAGAGCTCTAACGTCATGGAGAGCATGTTACTGTACAAGCCTGTTACTGTACAGCCACTATGTTCTAAATCTGACTTTTTCAACCCGCGAATGGGTATGGGTGTAAAGGGTTAAACAGTTGATCATGCAGGAGGTTTGGAGTTGACCTTTTAACCTTCTACAGGGTTGTGTATGAGAGCTCTTGTGGATGTCGATGTTTAATATGTCATGTTCTTAATGTACATGTGTGTAATGTACGGCATTGACTCAATAAAGGGGGTTTCTAAATTCTCTCTCTCCCACTTATACCTCTTTCCGACAGAGGGGAGATGCCACTTCAGAGGCACCTCAGCTATGGCTTTTTTCTTCTTCTTCTATATCTGCAACAAGGGCTTTTTTCCATTCTCACTCCCTCTCCACCATTTTGAATAACTTTTATTCAATTCCTTTTACTTTTCTCCAGAAGGTATGTAACGGTCATTACATAGCAAACACTAAGGCCTACACTAACACAAATGGACTGATTGTCAATGGAGGGGGTGGAAAGACACACAATCACACAACACCGTCTCAAAGAGAAAGACTGAGGGAGCGAAAGAGAGCGAGAGAGAGACAAAAATACCTTCTTTCACAAATGGTCTCAGAGAGAGAGAGAGAGAGAGAGAGAGAGAGAAAGAGAAAGAGAAAGTGAAAGAGTGTGGGTAGGGATTGAAAAGCCTGGTGTAAAAATAGAGAATAGTTTATGGTCTTTTGGGAGAGGGGACTGGTGGCTGGACCGGGACGGTCCACCAAGTAGGGCAGGGAGGTTAACAGGACTACCCCGCTGTTCAGCGTGGGTGGTTCAGTCTTTAAATCCATCACAGCAGCTCATCACAGCTCGTCCTTTCCCCCTGTCACCCTGCCCCTCCCTCTACTCCTCGACGACTGGCTTCCGCTTCTACCACTCCGAGCAGGGGCAGCGGTGCCATCTCTTCCCTCCTCTTTTACTTCTCCTCCTTTCATCACGCTCTGTCCATCCGCAGCCCACAGGGACTCAGCCTCCTCCCTCTCCTGCATGAGGCACAGAGGGTACAATAGTGTGAGGTAAAGTGAGGTTGAATGGACCGTATTCACACCACGGCCGTGATCAGACAAAATCCAGGCTAGAGGGGTAGGAAGCAGAAGTGCTCCTTCAGAATCTAGGGAAAATTGTGCCGGAACTTTCCTCAAGTTCAACCTTAAAATTATAGATCATTAATAAACCGACCAACGGTAAAATAAAAAAAGTGCCTATTGTCACATGTTATTTGACTACCAACCCTAGCTGACGTCGACTTACTCTTCAAAAGCGCCATCTAAAACAAAAAGTGAATTACCATATGGAAAATAGCTTTAAATTGTCAGCGCTAGATGTGAAAAATGAGAAAGAAACAACCATTACATTTGCATGCATGTTCTGTTTGTTTGTCTGCAGCTGATCTTGTTGCTCTGTACAGTACGTTGCTATAAACAATAACCTTGCAGTCACTTTTGTGGTAGAAGTTCACCTTAACCACTGATCTAGGATCAACTTCACTTCCCTACCAAGATGGCTCCCACATTACCATCTAGCGAGCAGTTGGTCCTCCCTTTTTTATTTATTTTTTATTTTTTACTCTATAGCATTATAGCGTTAGCCTGGTCCCAGATCTGTTTGTGCTGTCTTACCAACTCCTATGGTTATTGTCATGCCAAACATATCTGATCGGGGACAGGTTTATATAGAGCAACCAATCCAATAACAGTTCTCACCATATCCCTGTGGTGCTTCTCCTTGGTGAACCAAAGGGCCAGTGCACACCTTCGGCCAGCGGTCACCGCGGTCACACCATGGGGGTTGACCGGACCGGAAGAGAACCCCACCAGTCGACCACAGGTGGGTTTCACCCGGGCCTACAGAAAGAAAGAGAGCAAGAGCGTCAGAAAGGGTAGCCTCTATAAGGGCCATGCTAGAATGGATAGAAGAGGCAACATCATCAGAACTTACTAAGTACACACAATACCAACTATTTGTTCTTAATTTAGCGTTAGGGCTAATATTAGGTGTACAGTTACTGAACGGGTTAAGGTTCGAATTGCATACGTTAGAAAGCTGTGCTTCCATCCTTTCTAGCATGGCCAGATAGTGATGACCGGGGCCGGTGGGGCATAGGTCAAAGTTCACGTGAAGATCAGCCAGTGTAAAGTGTTCTACTTGAGTTTGAAATGTCAAGTGACTTACTGTGACAGTCTTGGCATCCCTGTCTGTGAAGAAGAGCTCCCCACCGTCAAAGTCATCGTTCAGATAGAGCACAGCGCTGGAATGGAATCAGACATGGTCTTAGTCGGCATTTAACAACAAGTCCAGTCAAAGTTGTCAGTCGCCATTTCTATTGCTTAGTCAACAAATCTAATGGTACTATATAACACACTGTCAGAGGCATGTCACATTATTTCCTCACACCCCGCTGCCTGAAATCAAGAATCTACACTAGGCTGTGGAATGGCACTAGGCTGTGTTTGTTTACCTTAGAATGAGGAGACCATCAAACCCTGGTAGTATTAAGATGTCACGCCGTACTGGTTTGAGTTTATTCAGGATGGGAGTGTCTGTCATTTATATACACTCCCCTCCGTATGGATTTGGACAGTGAAGCAGTGTTTTTAAACTTGGCTTTGCCCTCCAGCATTTTGGATTGGCGATCAAATGTGTCATATGAGGGCGACTGTACACAATGTCACCTTTCATTTGAGTGTATTTTCATGCACATCTGTTTTACCGTTTAGAAATAAAGGCATTGTATGTATCTAGTCCCCCGATTTGAAGAAGTCATAAGTATTTGGACATACAGTGCATTCAGAAAGTATTCAGACCCCTAAACGTTTTCCACATTTCATTACGTTACAGCCTTATTCTAAAACTGATTACATTGTTTTTTTCCCCCTCATCTATCTACACACAATACCCCATAATAACAAAGCAAAAACAGGTTCAGACATTTTTGCAAATGTATTAAACATAAAACTGAAATATCACATTTACATAAGCATTTCGGCCCTTTCCTCAGTACTTTGTTGAAGCACCTTGGGCAGCGATTACAGCCTTGAGTCTTCTTGGGTATTATGCTACAAGCTTGGCACACATGTATTTGGGGAGTTTCTCCCATTCTTCTCTGCAGATCCTCTCAAGCTCTGTCAGGTTGGATGGGGAGTGTCGCTGCACAGCTATTTTCAGGTCTATCCAAAGATGTTCGATTGGGTTCAAGTCCGGGCTCTGGCTGGGAAACAAGGACATTCAGAGACTTGTCCCGAAGCCACTCCTGCGTTGTCTTAGTTGTGTGTTAAGGGTCGTTGTCCTGTTGGAAGATGAACTTTCACCCCAGTCTGAGATCCTGAGCGCTCTGGAGCATGTTTTCATCAAGGATCTCTCTGTACTTTGCTTCGTTCCTCTTTCTCTTGATCCCAACTAGTCTCCCAGTCCCTGCCACTGAAAAACATCCCCACAGCATGACTCTGCCACCACCATGTTTCAACGTAGGGACGGTGCCAGGTTTTCTCCAGATGTGACACTTGACATTCAGGCCAAAGAGTTCAATCTTGGTTTCATCAGACCAGACTAGAGAGCCTTTTACTGAGGGGTTGCTTCCGTCTGGCCACTCTACCATAAAAGGCCTGATTGGTGGGGTGCTGCAGAGATGATTGTCCTTCTGGAAGGTTCTCCCATATCCACAGAAGAACTATGGAGCTCTGTCAGAGTGACCATCGGGTTCTTGGTCACCTCCCTGACCAAGGCCCTTCTCCCCCGATTGCTCAATTTGGACGGACGGCCAGCTCTAGGAAGAGTCGTGGTGGTTCCAAACTTCTCCCATTTAAGAATGATGGAGGCCACTGTGTTCTTGGGGACCTTCAATGCTGCAAAAATGTTTTGGTACCCTTCCCCAGTTCTGTGCCTCGACACAATCCAACTCCTTCGACCTCATGGCTTGGTTTTTGCTCTGACATGCACTGTCAACTGTGGGTTATAGACCTTTCCAAATCATGTCCAATCAATTGAGTTTATCACAGGTGGACTCCAATCAAGTTGTAGAAACATCTCATGGATGATCAATGGAAACAGGCTGCACCTGAGCTCAATTTCAAGTCTCTTTGTGTCTGAAAACTTATGTAAATAAGGTATTTAAAATGTATAATGTAACAATGTGGAAAAAGGGAAGGGGTCTGAATACTTTCCGAATGCACTGTATTTACTTATAGCATATTCAAGCAGTCAAAAGTGTAGTATTTGGTCCCATATTCCGAGCACGCAATGACCATGTCAATCTTGTGACTCTACAAAATTGTTGCATGCAATTTGTTTTGGTTGGGTTTCGGATTATATTTCACCCAATAGGAACTGAATGGTGAATAATGTATCGTGTCATTTTGGAGTCAATTACATTGTAAATAAATATAGAAGATGTTTCTGAACAGTTCTACTTTAATGTGGATGCTACCATGATTACGGACAATCATGAATAATGATGATCAAAACTCCACAATCATGAATATAGATCATACCCCCACAAAAATGCTAACCACAGCCTCCCGGGTGGCGCAGTGGGTAAGGGCGCTGTACTGCAGCGCCAGCTGTGCCACCAGAGACTCTGGGCTCGCGCCCAGGCTCTGTCATAACCGGCCGCGACCAGGACGTCTGTGGGGCGACGCACAATTGGCCTAGTGTCGTCCGGGTTAGGGAGGGTTTGGCCGGTAGGGATGTCTCATCGTGCACCAGCGACTCCTGTGGTGGGCCGGGCGCAGTGCATGCTAACCAAGGTTGCCAGGTGCACCGTGTTTCCTCCGACACATTGGTGCGGCTGACTTCCGGGTTGGATGCGCGCTGTGTTAAGAAGCAGTGCGGCTTGGGTTGTGTATCGGAGTACACATGACTTTCAACCTTTATATATAAAATATAGAAATAAATGGTAACCTCCCCTATTATTGGTAATGGTGAGAGGTTAGCATGTTTTGTTGTTATCCTCTGAACGTCATCTCACTCATAATTATTCATTAATGATTTTTCTTATAATCTTGCCATTATCAGGATTAATTAAAGTTTTCAGAAACATCTTATCTACTCACTTAGAAGAAAATAAAACTCCAGTCACCATTCAGTTACTATTGTGCAAAACAGAACGAGTTTGTAAGTGTCACGTGTTTGTTGTCATTGTGTGAAAGAAATATGGGACCAAATACTAAACTTTTGACTACTCTGATATGCTGTAAGTGAATTTCTCCAAATATTTAGGACTTCTTCACACTTCACACTGCATACATAAAGTGCTTTCATGTGTAAATGGTAAAACAGATATGTATGAAAATACCCTAAAATAAAAAGTTACATTCTGTACTGTCGCATCATGAAACATTTGATCTCAAATCCAAACTGATGGAGTATAGAGCCAAATGTACCATTTTAGCTTCACTGTCCAAATACATACACATGGGAGTGTATGTGGTGTTATATACAGTAGCTCAACTACCAAGACATGTGTGTGTTTTTTATGTGTATTTACATGTCTGTGCATGCACAGTGCAGACATCTGCATGCTTCTGTGTGTGCATGTGTTTTGCCAGTCTGAGTGTGTGTGCGCGCGCGCGCATGTATGAGTGTGTGTGTACCTCAGGTCTCTGTGTGTAAAAGCAGGTGGTTCTCTCCAGCACTGTCTGGTCTCAGGTTCCAGTAGACAGTTGTCCACATGAACAGGGTGAGACAGGTCCAGTCTCCCCTCCTGGTCCCCTGGACAGGACACACAACACAAGAGGGCCATGTTCATTAGGCACCAAATGGAAGAGAAATGGACTGAAATAGGGAGGGACTACCTGGAGTTGTCCAATAAGAAACACTCATTTTAGTTTTCTGTTGCAAAACGTTTTAGACAGTTTTCCCATTGTGTGCCCTAATGAACACGACCCAGGTAACACAAAGGGTGACATAACACAGAGCAGATAAGACACCTGATACAAGTCAGGGGTTAGCTATTGGGTTACACTAGAAATGGGAAAAGCGTGATGAAATCTAGAGGCCTTAACCCTATTTGAATAGGAAAGCTTTGCGCCATTTTGCATTGAGACCCACAAATGTAATACATAATGGAATCAACAGAACAGATGGAAATGAACATGAAATATGAAGACGTGAAACCAAACATTTTTGGAACCATCATTCCAAGAAATAGAGGGCATTTCTTGAGTGGACCATACCTGTGATGGCACTACGGCACACTAGATGTGTGTAGGAGAAATGGAGTCCCGAGGGGCTCCTGAAGTAGGAGTGCAGGAGGGTTCTCACCCTCTCCCCCATCTCATGCAGCAGCTTAGCGTCTGATTGGTTCACCATGCCGTCCTGAGCCAACTGCAGACCAGAAAAGTGTTCAACTATTCATTAGCTATGTGGCCATGTGAGAGAGAGAGCGATCGACAGACAGGCAGACGGATAGATTTAATCTCCAGATGCATCGTTCTCACCTTGACAGCTCTGAGGACAGTCAGGCCCTCAAACTTCTCATGGGGGGTGTGTGGGGACCGTCGCCCCCGGTAACCGTCCCCAGCGGATGCAGCTGCCTGTCAGAGACAACACAGGAAGTCATCATGGAGGATATGAGCTTATAGCCCTGTTGGAATACTTATGCTATTGCTGAATTCCAAATCCACCCCCTGGGTCATATCCCTAAAAACCATAAAGATCAGGGCCAGAATTCATAAAGTATATATACACTACTGTTCAAAAGTTTGGGGTCACTTAGAAATGTCCTTGTTTTTGAAAGAAAAGCAAATGTTTTGTCCATTAAAATAACATAACATTGATCAGAAATACAGTGTAGACATCGTTAAATGTTGTAAATCAGCATTTTAGCTGGAAACAGCTAATTCTTAATGGAATATCTACATTGGCCCATTACCAGCAACAATCACCCCTGTGTTCCAATGGCACATTGTGTTAGCTAATCCAAGTTTCTAATTTTAAAAGGATAAGTGATCATTAGAAAACCCTTTTGCGATTATGTTAGCACAGCTGAAAACTGTTGCTCTGATTAAAGAACCAATACAATTGGCTTTCTTTAGACTAGTTGAGTATCTGGAGCATCAGCATTTGTGGGTTCGATTACAGGCTCAAAATAGCCAGAAACAAAGACCTTTCTTCTGAAACTCGTCAGTCTATTCTTTTTCTGAGAAATGAAGGCTATTCGATGCGAGAAATTGTCAAGAAACTGAAGACCTTGTACAATGCTGTGTACTACTCCCTTCACAGAACAATGCAAACTGGCTCTAACCAGAATAGAACGAGGAGTGGGAGACCCCGGTGCACAACTGAGCAAGAGGACAAGTACACCAGAGTGTCTAGCTTGAGAAACAAGTCCTCAACGTCAACAATGAAGAAGCAACTCCCGGATATTGGCCTTCTAGGCAGAGTTTCTCTGTCCAGTATCTGCGTTCTTTTGCCCATCTTAATATTTTATTTTTATTGGCCAGTCTGAGATATGGCTTTTTCTTTGCAACTCTGCCTAGAAGGCCAGCATCCCGGAGTCACCTCTTCACTGTTAAAGTTGAGACTGGTGTTTTGCGGGTACTATTTAATGATGCTGCTCTGCTCCAAAACCACCATAAAAAAGCCAGACTAGTTTGCAACTACACATGGGGACAAAGATGGAACTTTTTGGAGAAATGTCCTCTGGTCTGATGAAACAAAAATAAAACTGTTTGCCATAATGACCATCGTTATGTTTGGAGGAAAAGGGGGACGCTTGCAAGCCGAAGAACACCATCCCAACCGTGAAGCACGGGGGTGGCAGCATCATGTTGTGGGGGTGCTATGCTGCAGGAGGGACTGGTGCCCTTCACAAAATAGATGGCATCATGAGGTATGAAAAGTATGTGGATATATTGAAGCAACATCTCAAGACATCATTCAGGAAGTTAAAGCTTGGTCGCAAATGGGTCTTCCAAATGTACAATGACCCCAAGCATGCTACCAAATACTAATTGAGTGTATGTAAACTTCTGACCCACTGGGAATGTGATGAAAAAAAATAAAAGCTGAAATAAATCTTTATCTCTACTATTATTCTGACATTTCACATTCTTAAAATAAAGTGGTGATCCTAACTGACCTAAGACAGGGAATTTTTACTAGGACTAAATGTCAGGAATTGTGAAAAACTGAGTTTAAATGTATTTGGCTAAGGTGTATGTAAACTTCAGACTTCAACTGTATATTTTTTATTTTATTTATTTTACCTTTATTTAACCAGGCAAGTCAGTTAAGAACAAATTCTTATTTTCAATGACGGCCTGGGAACAGTGGGTTAACTGCCTGTTCAGGGGCAGAACGACAGATTGTACCTTGTCAGCTCGGGGGTTTGAACTCGCAACCTTCCGGTTACTAGTCCAACGCTCTAACCACTATATACATATACAATGTACAGTATATGGCCATTGATAGGCTCGGTGTGATTTTCACTATATTGCACTTTCAGCTATTATTTCCCATCCAATGGGAAACAGCAAAGGGACAGGGCTTATTAAAAGGGAGTCTGGTTTTCTGAGCAAATAATATGCAAGCTTACGGTCGCTAGGCGCAGTACTGTGTTGCATTCCTTCTGATCTAGAACTCCGTCCAGCACGACGCGATTAGTTCCATTTAAAGAATTGTCGTCCATGCTGATGGTGACACCAACCTGAGGAACGGGACCCCCTGGGGATGGAACAGAACGGAGGTGTGAGTGAGACACAGGAAAAGGGTCCACACACACACACATTTAAATCAAAGAGGTATTTATCAGATTAGTGTTTCCCAATACCGTGACCCGAGCCAATGATGTTTTTTGCCATTACCAATCCGTCAATGTGTGCTTCTAACATGCCAAACACTAATGTTTATCCTTACCTGCGTAGAACCCACTATCGTCCATCTCCACCTCTTTCTCTCCCGCCTTCAATTTCTCATTCAGCACTTCCTTTTCTGCTCTGGAAATCAAAAATGAAATGGCTTTCAACCGCCCAATAGCACTTCAAAGCCTCTTTCTCTCCACAATCCCGTCCTCTTTTGCATGAACTTTCTCCTTCACTTTTCCTCCTACCTCCATGTGTCTCTCAGCAACTCAGGAACAACCTCCTCTGGAGTCCAGAGATCCTATATCGGAGGACAAAAACACAAAAGGAACAAACTGCTGTATTTTTTTTTATAGCCTTGATATACAGTAGCTACTTTATGGCTCTGAGCCAAACCAGATCCAGCGATAATCAATAAACAACGTCAACATACCGGGTCGGTGAAATTAAAGTTGAGGTTTTCCATTCCGAAGTAGAGTAGCTTTTTCTCCTGCAGTGAGCGGCTCACATACCTGGCTATCTCCTGAGAATATAAAGACAGAGACCGAGGCTTAGACTCACCTGCTGCTGCCCTATGTACATAGACATGGAATCAATGGTCACTTTAATAATGGAACAGTGGTCACTTTAATTAAAAAAAATATATATGTCCCTACACCCGCAATAACATGTTTACATACGGTTTTACTCATGTCATATGTATATACTGTATTCTAGTCAATGCCACTCCAACATTGCTCATCCTAATATTTATATATTTCTCTTACTTTTAGATTTGTGTGTGTTGTTGTGAGTTGTTAAATACTACTGCACTGTTGGAGCTAGAAACTAAAGCATGTCCCTACACCCGCAATAACATCTGCTAAATATGTGTATGCGACCAATATCTATCTATATATTTATACATACATACATACATACACATTTTAATTTAATTAAAAGAGTGATGCCTATGGAGAAAACCAATATACTGGTGTTCACAGTAGAGTAAGATACAATAATGTATCTATAAAATTTGAGGTGTGTCGTTTATAAAATGAAACCTCCCTATTGGGCCAGGTTAGGGGTTGTTCATTTTATGCTGAGCACCAGTAGTACCTGGGAGGGCTTTGTCCCATGTGCCTCAGTGTCACCCCCCAGTGTCTCTGTGTAGAGCTCCAGGTTACTGAGGGAGTCTTTGTCTGAGGGGTAGAACAGGAGGAGAGACCGCAGAGAATGCACCGCTCCTCCTAGATCGCCCGCTACCGGAAATAGGTGAGAGAGAGAGGGAGGGAAATGAGCTTTGGTTGTTCACTAGATATATGTCAACTCCTGTATGAAACACCAGAGCCTTTTTGAAATAATACATTTATTTCAGGTGCCATAGTCAGGCCAGTATCATCAGCTGCAGTAGAAGCAGAGTTACCATCATAATTGTCGTTAGCGTCATCATGTGGTCATTACTGTAACTTCAGATATGACCGTTCCCCTGTCTAACCTTTGAACTGTGCGATGTGTAGATGCTCCAGCTGTGTGGGTAGGAAGTCCTCCTGGGCTGAAATCCTTCCGGGTCGTGTCGCAACCTGAGTCACACAGGCCTGCTGGCAGGACAGGAGGGAGAGGGAGAGTGCTGGAGGACAGGAGATACAAATCACACGATAAGGAGAAGGAAAGATGAGAAAAGTAGAGAAAAGCATAAGAATAAAAATAGTAGTATCCTATACATCTTTGCTTTGTTTTGGACCAAACAAATGATGCACTGTGTGACATTATACTGTTTACAGTCAGCTGACTTGGTAACACTCCCGCCTTTATAATGCTATATAACACTATCACCGTACAGACATTTTCAGCCTACTAGAGGCCTACTAGAGGTTCAGCCTACTAGCAATGAGTGAGCTATAGCCCTGCATAGACAACCAGCTTCATGAACACAAACATGTTTTTCCCGTAACCTGTGTGGTCCAGTGGTTAGTGCCACATGTACAACCCAGCTTCCAATGTCAGCATGGGTTCAAAGCCGAACCATGCCCTTCTGACTCACAATCGCTCATACTTTTTCTGTCCTCTTCACTGTCCGATCTCAATAAGGATATATAAAACCCTTCAAATATATACATTTTTAAACAAACAAACATGTTTTTCTCACCTGCAGCCTTCTCAAACACCCCGTCCATTCCGTCCTCTCCTCTGTTCTCAGGAAGCCGCTGTGAGGCGACCTCACACTGCGCCCTGCACTCATCAGTCTGTCTCAGTGTCTCGTTCACACACTCCATCCATTTCTCCACTGCGTGCGTCCAATCAGAGGAGGCCTCAGAGGTGAGGGCAGAGTCGTACAGGGCCTGTGGTTAATAGAGGGGTGGAGGTTAGGGGTAAGAGGAGGGACGAATGTTAGCTGGAAAGGTTGGCTATAATTGGTAAACATCAAGAACAGAGTACGATGGAGAGGAGTCGTCGATGGCCTATACTCCCAATGGGCATAGTAAGTACGGAAAGCATGGAGACTTGCTGGAGACAAGCAAAACAAAACAGTGGAATGAACTGCATTTTTATTTTTTACTGTTAGGCTTTAGTGATATCAAAAGTCCAGTGAAGTCCACATGATCTAGTCTCATTTATAGTACACTCCATTAGTTACATGTTATCAGGAATGCTGTGGGTGCATGCAGAGGTTACTGTGTGTGCCCAAAGGGCTTTTACGATTGGTTAGGTACTTCAGGTGAAGCCCAGAGAGAGGAATTTGAACCCTCAGGCCACATGTGGGAATCAAAGAATATTCACAAATTTTGTTGTAAGAAATACTTATTTATGCATCCAATCTACCATTTATTTGACCATTTCTCAGACACACACACACACAACCCTCCTCCTCTCCCACTATTTGTTTTATTACCCAGTGTTTCTCTGTCTCCATCTCTCTATCCTGGAATGCGTCCTCTGTTACTCCCTCCATCCGTCTATACTTCTCAATGTTGTTCCTCATCTCCAGGTGACTGGGGTTGGCCACGAAGAAAGTGTGGGCTGCTGACGCTGCCTTCTGTACTTTCCCTAGCTGAGGAAGAAGAGAAGGGGGGAGAAGAAAAGTTGATAGAGAACGAGGTAAAAGATGAAGAGAGGGAGGAAGAGCAGAAGGCAGGAGAGGAGGGGAAAGAGCAAGAACGAGGTAGAAGACGTAGAGGAGGAGAAAGAGGGAGAGGAGGAAAAAATAACAGGAGGTAGACGATGACGAAGAAAAGTCAAAAGTCCAGATGAGCTAGAATGCACGAAGACCACAGCTGTAGTTGTAGGATATTGTCGCTACAGTATGTAGTAAAGTGAGCTGGCACATTACATCATATATGCCTTACACCAGAGTAACTAACGACCAGTGGAATAACCTATGTAGTTGCTTTAACATGCAATTAGCTCTTCAGAGCTATAATTCAAACGTCAGCCACACATATGCACAGGAACATAATGAAACAGCAGGTGAGTATGGTAACAGTTACCTTCCAGTAGACCACCTGCAGGAAGTTATAGGGGTTCCGGGTGCTAAACTCATACTCAATGTCGGCAGACACGGGAAGCTGTCCTGCAGGAGTGACAGCCCGTCCCAAACAGAACCGCACACACTCAGCCCGCCGCTGGACCCAGTCCACTGCCCATAGGTCCCACACATTCCCTTTCTCTGTGTCTGAGGACACACACACACACACACACACACACACACACACACACACAATTACTGGAATGTACCATACCAGGACTGTCTTGCACTCATGACCATAGATAGGGTCATCACTGACTCCTGGGAGGTTCATCACTGACTCCTGGGAGGTATCTAGGCCCTAATACAAGCTGTGAATGTAAGTGGCAAACAGAAACTTGTGATTTAATATATTTCATGCATGCACAGAGCACACACAGGTGGAGACAGAGAGACATACTCTCTATCACACATACCCTATGAACCCGAACACATACAACACAATAAACATACACATACCCAGTTTTGGCAGCCTGTCATATCCCGCTGGCACACATTCTTTATGGCACTGCCGTCGGGTACGAAATAGAGCCTCCCGGGTAGACATCGACTTTTCGAGCAGCTCCGCAGCTTTCTCCCACTCCTCGCTAAAGTATGCACGGACCCCGGTATAATACAAAACATCGTAAGAGGTTATGAGTCCGGACGCAGATCCTGCAGAAGATCCGATGCCTGCAACAGGAGAGGTTAAATAGAAGAATGAGAAAAGAGAGTGAATAAGAGAGATGTGCAGCGCCACGTAGACAGAGTTGTGATTTGCGCAAAGCGCCATGGTACGCCGTAGTTCTTTTTGAGAAGGAGAGGGGGAGGGACAGGGCCAGAGGAAAGTAGGGGAAGGCAGGAAAGACGTGCATGGTAGTGATGAGGGGAGGAGAAGTAGTGGGATGGGTGGAGAAAAGGAAAGAGGCAGTACACTTGAAAGTAGATTTGTTGACACAGTAAATAACATTGTTTGGAAGCACTAAAATAATGCTAAAATATTATTATAGTCTAGCTTAATGTACTTGCCTACAGTCTGTACACACTCATTCATAACACTGTATAGGCTACACAAAAACATTGTTTCCATTCTTCATAGTGGCCTATTCTTTTCATAGCATCATTTCTTAAATCGAACTATTTAGGCTATGTAGACCTACTTTACCAAAGTCCCACTAACCAAACATAAATCATGGCAGGTCTGAACATGCAACATGTAAAATATTTACCCTGTTTGACTACAAAGTCATTTGTTAATCAGCATTAAATGTGGCAGCTGATATGACACATCCAATCCTGTATCTTTTTTCTTAATAGACTATTTCATTGCCATATTTGGGGTTTGTGTGAAGTTCTCTTTCCACCCAGGCGGTGGTAGTAGTTCATTTGGTGCTTTAAAAAACCCAGACATCGCCAGTCCTTAAACATGACCGTAATTACTGAAAAGGCTATGCGTGATATAAGCAGATGGTGTCTATTTTGCCTGTGCGTTTTATTGCATGTCTTTGTTAGAAGTTAAATAACCTTTTAATATACATTTGATTCATTGGCGATCTGAATTCATACTTAATTAATGTTTCTCTTTCAAACACAACATCGCATAATTGTGCGGTAGTTTGTACTCTATATATTACAATTATCACGCTACCGGGAGCGTGCTATGCGCGTTCGGCCTGGCGTCCACACAAACAGGGAGGCGTCAAGCCATTCATTGGGAGAAAGACGGACAAACAGAGAGAGAGGGGAAGAGCAGTACAAACAGACAGTAGTCAAAGCTGGAGAATCAAAAGCTGGGGTCCAAACTCAGAGGAACAAGTGTCCGACTGGAAGACAGAATTAGTTAGGTTGAGATGGCGGAGGTAAGCGAGGTTTTGATGTCGGTTTTGTCTACAATCCGGGTTCCGAGGCCCGGGGACCGTGTCCACAAAGACGAATGCGCCTTGTCATTTTCTTCTCCGGTGAGTAACCATCTTCTCATCTAACATTATTGGCTTCGAATTACACCTCTTTTATATATGCTTTTTCTTTGGGGGTGTTTTTAATATTTTTATTTGTGTATTACCAGTTATACAGCTGGCTAGGTTGGTAGTTAGCTAGTCATAACAATAGCTAGCTAGCTAACGCGTTAACTCGTTAGCTACTGTAGCTACATTGAGAAACGTTAACCAGCAAGCTAACATCTTTAGCATTCAGCTAACATTGGCTAGCTACTGTAACCAGTGGTTGTCTAATCATTTCCGAATATCATCATGACCAGTTGTCAATGAACTCACAGTAACGATACGTAGTTAGCCAACGTTACCTTTCAAGTTTAACGCTAGTTAGCCAGTTGGCTAACTATAGCTGCCACTTGACGTGTCATTCCAACTGTTTAGCTAACTAAAGTTCACTTGCTAGTTAGCATGCTAGATAATCACACTGTCAGTGGTCATGATGATCTTCAATGCTATGAGTTGGTCGCGTGGAAAACTTCAACTACTGTACGGTTACATCCAATAGGTTGTTGGGTAAACGAGTTACCAAGCAGCCAATGTAATGCCTAATCTTAATGTTCTCGCATTATTTTTTTTATTATTAAAAAAATATATATATTTTTTTTTAGGAGAGTGAAGGAGGCCTGTATGTGTGCATGAACAGTTTCCTTGGGTTCGGCAGCCAGTATGTGGATAGACACCACACCAGGAGTGGACAGCGGGCTTACCTGCACATCTCCCGGACCCGCAAAGCTCCGGTGAGTTACACACGGTTCCTTCAAACCTTTTACTGAAGTCTGGCAGAGTCTAGCCAGCAATATAGGCACTTGAGGCTGAATAGTGGCCAAACAACAAACACATTG
Organism: Oncorhynchus clarkii lewisi; assembly: GCF_045791955.1. Lineage (NCBI taxonomy): Eukaryota > Metazoa > Chordata > Actinopteri > Salmoniformes > Salmonidae > Oncorhynchus > Oncorhynchus clarkii. Next base: position 35,323,761 of record NC_092149.1, read on the forward strand.
AGTGTCACATTTCAGTTATCAAAATTATTGCTCTCTAGACAGTACAAAAGTAATACACCTTTACACAGTATGACAGGGAAGTGGCAGCATCTAATGACAATGTGCCATCAGGCCAGTTCAGCTGGTTTAAATGGCAGCTACTTCTGTTTGGTTTGCTCAATGTCTCTATAAGAAATTATACACTATGAATGAACCACCTTTCTTGTGGATGGAGCCATTCCACAATTCACAAAATCTGAATTGTCATTTTCCCCAGAAGGAAGATGATGAGAACTCTGGATCCGGTGACCCACCCAAGAAGAAGCCCACCCGATTAGCCATAGGTAACAGCAGAGTTAACAGTAACACATTTTCAGACGGGCCTATGGCGGGTGCAAAGAACCCCGAAGCAGCCTTCAGGTAGCCTGTGTACCAGTCTGTTTCTACTAATATTCCACTCCCTGTATTCCATGTCATGACGAGCATGTGTTTAGCATATGACACAGAGTGGAATGATAGCTAAACATACTGGTACACAGGCTAGCCTTCAGGGACGCTGACACCAACATTTTCCGTTCTATCCGGTTGTAGCCAAAACTTTCAGAAATTACTTTGCCATGATATACCAATGATACCGATATAATATGTCTATTTACACTCTTCCTCCTCTCTGTCTCAGGGATCGAGGGAGGGTTCAATGTTGAGCAGGAGCAGTATGAGGAGGAAGTAAAGGTCGTCCTCTTCCCTGATAGACAGGAAGTTACATCCGATGACCTCGCCACCATGCCAGATGTTGTGAGAGAGCGGGTGAGACACTTTGTGGGTGAACACTTCAAGTGCTGCCTCAACTTTGCTAATTATGTCTTAATTGTTGTGTGTTTGTCTGTGTTTAGAAAGACGCCCTATCATTGCCATGGGCATGTAGTTTTGAATCCATTCATAGTTAGTGTATGCATCGGAAACTTTTTTTAAATGGTCAGGGAGATGGAAATTAATTATAATTTTGACACTGCAAATTGACCACAGCTAAGCCCAAAAAGAGATTGAAAATAATTGAGACACTATCACCTTTTTGTGGGGAGGATTTAGGAATAGATTTCCTAAAGTAAACTAATTTGATCTGAATTTAGTATTTTTTGGGACCAACTAACGTTGGGGGGGGGGAGACACCACTAGCGGGATGGTTTTGTCCCCTTGGGCAGCCTGTTGTCGACCCCTGCTCTAGGTATTACACTTCATATAGATTGACCATGCATTCTTGTTGTAACCGCTTTTAACCTTCTCTATATCCCTATAGGTATCTCTAGCCATGGCAGGGCTGATGTCTGCAGACTCAGTGTCTCACGCCCTGCAGGTGCAGCAGTGGGACGGCGAGGTGCGGGCGGAGTCCCGGCACGCCGTCGAACTCAAGCAGCTCAACAACGGCACCAAGATCCCTCCCAGGTGAGAGGCTTGTTAGGCTCGATTGTTGTTCTGAGCTGGCATTGGCTAGAATATCACGAGCATTCCAGCGTTAAAGGAACTCAACAATTTTGCTCCTTTTGCATCATAAATGTCCATTCATTTCATCCTCAACTTGGATCATATACAAGGTCTGATGGTGTAATTAATATATTAAATAATGTATGTCAATATGTAGCCTAAATAAATGTTTTAGTGAATGTTCATTTTCTGTCAATCAATCTCTCATTCCCTCTCTGTCTTCCTCTCCATCATTCGATGATTCTTCCTTTCGCTCTCTGCCTCTCCCCCTCTCCAACTTTCTCCCTTCGCTCCATCCCTGTCTTCCAGTGGTTGGCGGTGTGAGGTGTGTGACCTGCAGGAGAACCTGTGGATGAACCTGTCAGACGGGAGGGTGTTCTGCGGTCGCAGGTATTTTGATGGCTCCGGGGGGAACAACCATGCCCTCCTGCACTTCCAGCAGACGGGACACCCTCTAGCCGTCAAACTGGGTACCATCACCCCCGACGGCGCAGGTGATGGCAACACAATACGAATACTTGGACACTTGAAACAACACAATTCCGTTTTATTTACCAAGTGCTTCTACTAGTCCCAATATTCCAGCAGTCACAGAATCCATATTGACACCCTTAAATTATTGAAAGGGAACGATTAACAGAACACTGGCAAGGAAAAGGACTCGAAGACAGTTGTAGCTTGGTTAGAGGCTGTATTCTTTGAGCTTTTGATGTCTGACTTGCTTCTGTGGCCATTCCAGATGTGTACTCCTATGACGAGGATGATATGGTACTGGATCCAAAGCTCCCTGAACACCTGTCCCACTTTGGCATCGACATGATGACCATGGAAAAGGTACTACTGCCAAAATCAATAAAGATACAGGGTCTCTATGGGCAGGTCCTCTCCTGACTCGTCGTCTTTAGTGACAGATAATTTCTTTCATGAATATGGACTATACTTTTCCGTACTTGCCTTACCGGTGCTTTTAGAGACAAAATGGTGTTCAAAGCTGGCCTGGCCCCATTTTCAATAGCTCATATTTGTGTTATAACAACAAAATTAGAGATGGGACTCTGTGTGATCAGTCCTCTCCATCTGGTTCATCTGTCAGTGTCTTCCCCACTCCCATTCCTTCCCCGTTTCTCCTCTCTCTCCTCAACACCTGTCTTTCCCTCTCTCCCTCCCATGCAGACGGAGCATACGATGACAGAGCTGGAGATAGCGGTGAACCAGCGTGTGGGGGAGTGGGAGGTGATCCAGGAGTCAGGGGCCACCCTGCGGCCTCTGTCGGGCCCCGGCCTCACCGGCATGAAGAACCTGGGCAACAGCTGCTACCTCAACTCGGTCATGCAAGTCCTCTTCACCGTGCCTGACTTCCAGAGCAAGTCAGTAACCGTCTATCACTTCTACCTCTTAGTCTGCGTCCCAGATGCAACCATATTCCATTTCTAGTGTGCTACTTTTGACCAGGGCCCATTGTCCCTGAGATAAAGAGCAATTGAGACGAATTGTAAAAAGAGTGCTGGAAAATACTCACGAAACCTCTGTCGTGTGTGTGTGTACCCCGCCTCAGGTACGTCTCCAACATTGACAAGATCTTCAATGAAGCTCCAAGCGACCCCACCCAGGACTTCAAAACCCAAGTGTGAGTTTCCACCAAATGCGTTTTTATTTTTCAGTGTAGCATGCACACACTCACACAAGCTTAATGTTGTTATCCATTTTTGTGTCAAACGGCTTATTAAACCTGCCCTTTCCCAACAACCTTGAGACTACACACACCTGTGTCTGGAAGTATCACAGTGTCAGGGTTATAACACACACGTGTATTCAAAGCTAGTCACACTGGCATACAAATGTTAATGGCACACACATTGGCACTGTGCGAGGCATGTGTTATGTTTGGATGGACAGTAGGTCATTGTCTGAAGGCCAGCCTTTCTCCACCAGATGTCACTAACTGTTCACTTATCTGAGAAAAAAACTATCCATTTCTATGGCCAAGACTAGCATTAGATAAGATACGGGGATGGTAATCGTTAGCACTTATTTTTTAAGTATTTGGGAGGGAAATGCAAGCCGACCCTATCTGCTGACCAAATCTCCTTCGACACGTTCCCCTGATTTATAAGGCTGTTTAGTTTAAGAAATAGGATTTGTCCCGGATAGATCAGTAATTCCTGTTTTTATTATCCTCTATTTATACATCTTAAATGGACTTTATTCCAATGTTGTTTTGGTGTTCAACATCTCTTCCTTATTTCAGAGCAAAGCTGGGCTATGGTCTGTTGTCGGGCGAGTATTCCAAACCAGCCCCTGACCCAGGAGAGGGTTCTGAACCCAGCTCTGAACCCAGAGTAAGTGAATGGAAAGCGCAAGAAGATTGTTCAGAAGTTTTTCTTAAGTCAGAATGCTAGCAACCGTAGCACTGGTGCCTCAAACACCTGTCTCCAAACATGACAAGGTTTTTCCAGTTGTGTTTACATTGTCTAAATAACCATTTTTTGATTTCCAGGGTGACCAGGTTGGCATAGCAGCGCGTATGTTCAAAGCACTTGTTGGGCGGGGCCACCCGGAGTTCTCCACCAATCGGCAACAAGACGCCCAGGAGTTCTTATTACACTTCATTAATATGGTGGAGGTAAACTCTTTCCATCTGCTGTCATCAGTTTCTCCCCCCCTCCTCCTGTTGTCCCCCCTTTTCTTAGTTTTGTTTTATTAACTACCTCAGAGAAACTGTCGTTCGGGGGTGAACCCATCTGAAGCCTTCCGTTTCATAGTAGAGGAGAGGATCGTGTGTCAGCAGTCACAGAAAGCAAAGTACACGCAGAGGGTGGACTACATCCTCCAGCTACCTGTGCCCATGGACCAGGCCACCAACACAGGTGAGGGGCTCATGGGAAATGTAGTTTGTTATTGTGTCAATTCCCTTGGTTTTTATTGAAGCCTCGTTTAAATAAGTCAACCAACAAGTTTTTATAAGTCAAATATATTCTTCACAAAATAACATTTATTTAAATTGAATACATCAATTATCCCTCCCTCTCTCTATCAGAGGAGCTGCAAGAGGCTGAGCGTCGGCGTGAGGAGGCGGACTCGTCGGGAGCCCCTCCCCCCGCGCCGGTGCGCACCTGTATCCCATTCACAGCGTGCATGGCGGCTCTCAGCGAACCGGAGACGCTCACAGACTTCTGGAGCTCCGCCGCGCAGGCCAAGACCACCGCCACCAAGTATGACAACGCACACGATTCACTCAGTCTGTCAATCTATCAATCAGTTTCCCAGTCAACGAAATGTCTTTCCCAACTCCAGTCCACTAGTACCCACAACGGCACACATTTTTGTAATAGCCCCGGACAGGCACACCTGATTCAACTTGTCATCAAGCCCTCAATGAGTTTAATCAGGTGAGCTTGTCTGGGGGTCCAACAAAAATGTGTGCTGTACTGGGGGACTGGAGTTGGAAAACTCTGAATTAAATCATCCCATCAATGCATTTTCCAAGGGAAAATGTAGTTAGTAATTAGTCTCGCTCCCGCTTCATCCCTCTTTCAGGACCACCCGCTTTGCCTCTTTCCCTGACCACATGGTTATCCAGGTTAAGAAGTTCACTTTTGGACAGGACTGGGTCCCCAAGAAACTAGGTGAGTAGTCTGCTCTGCACACAGTGTAAACAAGGTCGACGTGATCTTCTGTATTGAATACCATTTTATTTTCATTTACATACACATGCAACATCTACACCTGTGGGTTATCACAGACGAGTTCAATTCAAGTGGGAAATTCCATTGTAGTTGCTTGACAAGTCCAAGGAACCACACATTTTTAAATTACTTTTCCATTAATGTGAGAACTGAAATGTGGGATGAATGTGGCACAGTTCCTGTCAACTAAATAGATGTTTGTTTGTCCCTGCAGACGTGAGCATCGACGTTCCCGACACGCTGGACCTGACTGCGCTCCGTGGGACCGGCCAGCAGCCGGGGGAGGAGCTTCTGCCAGAGGTGGCCCCACCCCCTCTCATGACCCCTGACGTGGAGGTCAAAGGTATCCTGGGTTCCCACGGCAACGAGGAGGACGACTCGCTCTACTCCCCACTACTGTGTCAGTCTCTGTCCTTTCTGATCTTTCCTTCCTTCATCCCTTCGTTCCGTCGTCATATTTTCCTTTTCTTCTTTCCCTCTTATGTTTGTGTTTACACCTTTTTGAAATTTGGTTTTGTATTTTCAGTGAGGTGATGTGAGTTATCATTTCAATCCTATGGTGGGAAAGAGACTTGGTTTTGCTCTTATTGTCCAGAATGAGTTTAATATGGTTTGCCAAAGTGCTTTTATTTCGTTGGCTGTCTCCAAATGTCCAGTTTCTCAGCAGTTGTTAGGACCATTCGTGACATCCGTATTGTTGCTGCTGTCTGTGGAGTGCATCCATATAATTAGACCCTCTCCCCTCCTCGCTCTCTCAGCCCCAGTCCTGGATGACTCTACCGTGTCCCAGTTGTGTGAGATGGGATTCCCACTGGAGGCCTGCAGGAAGGCTGTGTACTATACTGGGAATACTGGAATCGACGCAGCCATGAACTGGGTCATGGGCCACATGGACGACCCAGGTAGGTTCCGGAGGATCAGTTTTGCCAAATATATCGTAAAACACGTGTGTCTGTCATGGAGGGCTATAATTGGGTGGTGTTTGTTGAGAAATGTACACTACCGGTCAAAAAACATTGTAAAATAATAGTGAAGACATCAAAACTATGAAATAACACATATGGAATCATGTCGTAACCAAAAACGTGTTAAACAAATCAAAATATATTTTATTTGAGATTCTTTATATAGCCACCCTTTGCCTTGACAGCTTTGCACGCTCTTGGCATTCTCTCAACCAGCTTCACCTGGAATGCTTTTCCAACAGTCTTGAAGGAGTTCCCACATATGCTGAGTACTTGTTGGCTAATTTTCCTTCAATCTGCGGTCCGACTCATCCGAAACTATCTCAATTTGGTTGAGGTCGGGTGATTGTCGATGCCAGGTCATCTGGTGCAGCACTCCATCACTCTACTTCTTGGTGAAATAGCCCTTACACAGCCTGGTGGTGTGTTGGGTCGTTGTCCTGTTGAAAAACAAATTATAGTCCTACTAAGCGCAAACCAGGTGGGATAACGTATCGCTGCAGGATGCTGTGGTAGCCATGCTGGTTAAGTGTGCCTTGAATTCTAATTAAATCACTGACAGTGTCACCAGCAAAGCACCATAACACCTCCATGCTATACGGTGGGAACCACACATGCGGAGATCATCAGTTCACCCAAACCGCGTGTAACGGTTTTGACTTGAGGTTATTGTTTATAGGGGTGCCAGGTAGGTTGTGCCTACCAGGGAAAATATTGATTTCTCCTTTTGGTTTGGGAGGGAATGAGTCCCATCTGGTCCGTCAAGTCTACACCAATACAAAGGACTCATGTAAAAGTCAGGATGGACATACACTTTTCATAAACCCTTAAAACGTTAGAAATAGCTTGAAAACAGCTGTATTCTTTTGCGTGGGTTGTGTTACCAACATAAATGATCACACACATAAAAAAACAAACAACGAGCTCGGGTTCCTCAAGCAAAGTCCAGTACCTCGGGCCTGCCTACAAGAGTCCAGCCCGGTAAAGGAGTTCAGGGAACTCACTCACTGACCTTAGTCACGCAATGTTTGTCCATTCATAAATGTGTAGAGTAAACCCAGTCTCAATCATACAATCAATAACTATTTTACCACACAACCATAAAGAGTATCAAATCTCAATAAGTCTTCAACTACAACTGACCACATAAATCATCACGGTATACATCACACTAAAACAAATTAAATACCGTATGCAAAATAGTTGTAGTCAATCGGTCAGTCAGACAATCCAATCAGCCAAATACAACAAAACAAACGGAGTAAAGAAGCTTCGGAACTGAGGGTTGAACACATTCGCACCACCATCACAACCCCGCTTTTGCACAACTGATGCTGGCTATTTAATTGGGAATTAAAGGGGAAGCGCCCTATTGGAAGTAGAAGCACTGAAACGGTTCAGACAAATTCAGGGCTGTCTCACAAAGACAGGGCGGTTTGAACCAAAAATCTAAAATTTGGACTACCAGACCAAAAGACAAATTTCCACCGGTCTAATGTCCATTGCTTGTGTTTCTTGGCCCAAGGAAGTATCTTCTTCTTATTGATGTCCTTTAGTAGTGGGTTCTTTGCATCAATTTGACCATGAAGGCCAGATTCACACAGTCTCCTCTGATCAGTTGATGTTGAGATGTGTCTCTTACTTGAACTCTGAAGCATTTATTTGGACTGCAATTTCTGAGGCTGGTAATTCGAATGAACTTACCCTCTGAAGCAGAGTTAACTCTGGGTCTTCCTTTCCTGTGGCAGTCCTCATGAGAGCCAGATTCATCAAAGCCCTTGATGGTTTTTGCGACTGCACTTGACAAAACTTTCAAAGTTCTTGAAATGTTCCTTATTGACTGACCTTCATGTCTGAAAGTAATGATGGACTGTTGTTTCTCTTTGCTTATTTAAGCTGTTCTTGCCATAATATGGACTTGATATTTTACCAAATAGGGCTATCTGCTTGCTATTTGAAGAATCTCAAATATAAAATGTATTTTTGATTTGTTGAACACTTTTTTTTTTTTTTTTGGTTACTACATGATTCCATATGTGTTATTTCATAGTTTGATGTCTTTACTATTCTACAATGTAGAAAATAGCAAAAATAAAGAAAAAACCCTTGGAATGAGTAGGTGTTATAAAGCGTAAGTTAAATGGTATGGACTGCCATGTGTTTGAACGTGAAGTAGAACCAGTTCATAATTTCCAGCAATGTTGTTACTCATGTTTTACAATGGTAATTTCACGACAGCATGTCATTGATTTCATTATGTACATTATATTCACGTTTCCTCCCCCTCTGTGATTGGCTGCAGATTTCTCCGCTCCCTTGGTATTGCCGGGCACCAGCTCCGCTCCCGGGACCACGCCCACAGAGAGCATTTCTGAGGAGCACCTAGCAACCATCGTCTCCATGGGCTTCAGCCGAGACCAGGCCACGCGAGCACTGAGGGCCACGGTGAGACAGTGTTTCCCTTACCATTACTATGAATTTAATAAACTCCCCTTCATGTCTAGCACTGCTGTAGTGACCGAACTCCTTGATGTTGGTTTAAAAAATACAAAAACTGCAGAGAGATTTCGCACATGCTCAGTAGCTGTATTCACCTCTTGGAATTTACAGGTATGATTAGACCTTTGGCACAATATACTCTATTCTAGCACACAGTTGAAGTTCACACATACATTCTTCATTTGTGCTGCTGGTCAGGTCTCCAACCTTAAACCAAGTGGTCTCTCCTATCCCTCTCCTCTTCCAGAGTAACGTCCTAGAGCGCGCCGTGGACTGGATCTTCTCCCACCTGGATGATCTAGAGTCCATGGAGGTTTCGGAGGGGGGCCGCTCGGCCGCCGAGAGCGAGGGGTCCAGGGAGCCCCCTCCTGGGCCTAAAGTCCGAGACGGACCCGGCAGTAAGTCAACAGCGAGAGGAAGGGAGTGGGTCCAGTTTGAGTTGGACGTTTGAACATATTTTAATATTCTCTTCAAAGCATCTATGTACGCACTCCCGGAAAACAAAGAATATACTTAATTTTTTCCACCTCAACATTTATTAGTTAATGATTTACTCTTTGTGGAAAGCATATTACATGTATTTTGACAATGTGCACAGACTCCAAATTGTTGTCTGTCCATGTCTTTCAATTTGAAAAACCCCCTGTATTCAAGTCAAATTGCAGTATAGATTCACTGTCACTGATGTCTCTACTATGTACATCTTCCCTTTTCTCCTCTATCCTCCTCTCCCTCTCTTCCAGAGTATGAACTGTTTGCCTTCATCAGTCACATGGGCACGAGCACTATGTGTGGCCACTACGTCTGCCACATCAAGAAGGACCAACAGTAAGTGCCATTCTCTCTCCATTTCATATGAAGGAACCACTCCTTTTATAAATGAATGTCATTCTACTTAATGTCCACTTCTGTGGTGCACAGTGTTGCTGATGAGATTCTGTGGTTATAACAATATAGACAAAGATTTAAAGTGCTTTTTTCTTGTTTTCTCATGTCTGTCTTTTTTTCTCTTCTCTCTCTGTCTGTCTCTCTGTGTCTGTCTGTCTCTCTCTCTCTCTCTCTGTCTCTCTCTCTCTGTCTCTCTCTCTGTGTCTCTGTGTCTCTGTGTCTCTCTGTGTCTCTCTGTGTCTCTCTGTGTCTCTCTGTGTCTCTCTGTGTCTATCTCTGTCTCTCTCTCTCTCTCTCTCTCGCTCTCTCTCTCAGGTGGGTTATCTTTAACGATCAGAAAGTGTGTGCCTCAGAGAAGCCGCCCAAGGACCTGGGTTACCTCTATTTCTACCGGAGAGTCACCGAGTGAACGGAGGGGGGCAGAATTTCACTTAGGGAGGGGAAGAGGGTCGCCAACATGCACATATACACACTGTCACACACTGAGCTACTAAGAATGCTCTGACACACGCCTCTGAACTGACAAATGTAGGGTTTAAATAAATACACTTTTCCCACAGCTATGTACGCAGACACGGGCAGGTGGAATGGATGGGGTGTTTTAAAGGAGACGTTTCCCCCCCCCCCCCCCCCCTTTTTACAAACACAGTAGTGTTGGTGGAAGGCTGCTGGTGTATTCAACCCTTCTAAGTCTGTACTCATCTTGCAACTGACACCAATCAACTCGTAATAGATAGGCAGTGTCTATGGCAACAATGTTCCCGCCCCCCTCTTCCCTGAACAACATGCCACTTGTTGACTAGCATCCGTTGTATTGTTATTGCTTCTTAAGCCAAGCACTGCCTCCCTTCTCTCCCCCTTCTGTGTTCCAACATGGCATTTTCATAAGTTTGGCATCCACAGTAATAGAGAGGAAAAAATTAATAAAATACAAAAAAGTAACATTTGTATTTAAAAAAAACGACTAAATAAAGTAAAATAAAAAACTAAACGGGTTGTTCTTTCAAGTGTGGTGAGGGTGATATCTGGCTGATTTTAGTTTTGTTTATTTTGCTCAAATGAATTCCTTTGTTACTTCTGCTCTGACAAATAAAGATGTCTTTGTGCCGCCACTGCTTGTTGTGTGATTGTGTTGAGATGGATGTGACTAGTGGCCATGCTGCGCTGGGTCCTTATATTCAGGCTCTCGCTGAGGAGCCGGGGATACCAGGTTAGTCATGGTGCTCTGCACTGGCATCAGGCCACAGACTCAACATCTTCCAGAGGGCTGTTACATGCCAGTGACACGTAGTGAGAGTGCAACCATAGGTCTTGTCTTCATCACAGGGTGGGAGTGGGACCACCATACTACATTTTGACCCATTTTATGTTTGCTGCTACTATGCTCTTCTAAGAACTCATTTAGTAGTCTTTCGGGTGTGTATATCTTCATGGCCACATGCCTGGAAGACCCAAGGCCATCTCATTGAATATCAGTTTTGCCATTCAATTTATTTTGATGATAGGCCAGAAAAAATATTATATCCTACTTTTATTTGGTTTAATAGCGTGGTTTTATAAGGTAGACATTAAAAGTAGGCTACTATTGATAATGCAAAAGCACATACTATATTTACATGAGACGTTTAAGTGGTATTACTGTCAAATTCACGTCATAAAGGATAATCACAAAAAGTATGTCACGATACTGGTTAGTTATATGCAGTCATTCTGCGCAAATGCAATGTTTCCCATATACAGCACATTTTGCAGATTGGACTTTTAGTAAGGAGCCCATGAAGTTGAAGTTGGGTCACTGGTGGAAGGTGAATACAGAATCAAATAAGGAGTTTGCAAAGAAGGCGCAGGCAAGTAGCATGCGTAAACCCACAATCTTTCCAAAGTGCAGACGCTTTTCTCGATCTCTTCCGCTCTACTCCGTCACTATCCTCAAAGCATACTCATTAGTGTATTTTCGCGAAAGGACAAAGTGTTTTTTTTCCAGATTTTTGTAACCTAAGACGTTTTGAGAATCAATTTCAGTTGAATTACAAATCAGATCAGGTAATATTAATGTTCCCATATGCTTGTCGGGGCTAGTTCCGTTGCTTGGGCTATATGTTTTTTTTTTACCCAGAGAGGAGAGGAGCTTTATTCTTTTTATTTCGTGGGAAATGTTGAAGGGAGAGGGGAAGGATAATCAACTTTTACCGGTTGAATTTAGACACAAATATAATTTTAAAAAATGATATTCCATTTCTCCAGAAATATGTTTTGCAAATTAGGCAGTATATCATATTTGCATATTGCGCAGATCCATTTTTCTGGACGAAACCAGCCTAAATATTTTGGAGTCATTTTGTATAGACACTCCCGGACCGGACTAAAATTTGATTAACGCAGATGCTTCTTAGTTGGGGTGTAGGAAGAGTCTGACTTAGACTACCAAACGCCTATTTAGACCGAATCACCATCTCTTCAAAGTAAGTTACTAAACATAGTCAGTCCAGTTTGTGACATTCTCTATGAAATGGACATTTAAATTATCTGTCATTTAATGTAGTGAGCTTTTGAAAATATTGATGTATGTCGATTTTAAAGTGTTTAAAATGCATTAAAATGTTTATGATGGTAGTATGATTAACTAAAGAAAATCTCAATTATCATCAAGTTTTGAAAATACAAATATTATCTGACCAAAACACCAACAAATCTCAAAACTGATAAGTAGATGCAAAAATGTCATTTCAGCCTGGCCTTAAAACTTTTGAATCACCACAATCATCAGTAGGTTATTATAATGTTCCATAACACACAAAGAAATGAATAGCTCTTGATCGATGAGATATTATAGGATAGGCTCTTATCGAGCAGGCATCTATGTTTTTAGCCATATTCTTATTTGTTAGGCTACTTATTTGCCAATAAATCAACCATAGATTAACAGCCTACTCAATAGCCTACACAATATCAAACAATAATGGCCTGTCGCCTATCACTGTTTGTGAGTTAATCCGAGTGAGATGATACACCATGATACGAATATAAGAATTATTAGGCTAATGCAATTTTGTCAAATGTTTCATTTGATTACAGGTGGTTCATAATAAAGATGATTAGTACATTTTAAAGTAGCCTATAATTCACCTCTGTGAATAGCATGGCATTCAGATATAGGCTTTGTGGAATAATTGAATATTTTAAAGTGATCAAATATAGTGTTAACAATTACATCGATATCAAACACCTGATAAAGTATGAAATGCCGATTTCAAGTAGGCATACGGTATCATTCTAAATAAATGGGTCTCCATTTAATTAAGTTGCTCAAGCAAAAGGTGAATATTGTTAAGTGGGAAAGCATTGCCCCAACTACTAATACAGCTCTAATAAATTAAGTTATTACGATCAATCTGAATTAAACAAATAGTGAAAATGAGTTAATTATATATAATTACTATTTACTAAAACAATTGTGGAGTGATAGATCACTTGTTGTTATTCAATAAACCATCTTCAGAGGGATATCATTCTTGAAGATATGTAACTAATATTATACTGTAAATTAGAATATTTACCACCTTTGTTGTCGATTTTCAGTTAATTTATTTACTGGGACTTCTATCCCTGATCTATGAGGTATGGCACAAAGTTATTTGTATTTTGCTCTGATATAGACTAATGATTTTCATATTTGAGTGTTTCGATAATAATGGTGATGATGATTATACATATTTACATACTCAATCACAGTTCATTACATATGTTTTTGTTGTTATCGGTTAGAGAGGCCTATATGCGTATTCATGTTATTATATATAGATCTACCCGTTCCTTTGAAATGTGTCAAATGTTTGGAGTAAGTTCTGAAGATAATGAAAAGATAGAAAATAATCTAGCCCTGCAAAATCATCACATCTCTAGTCATGCAAAGAAACATTTGACTCTTTTGACTTTTTTTCACAGATGTTTTAGTTTTTTATACATATATAAATGTTAGAGAGAGAGAGAGAGGAAGTAGCCATGTGGTTAGAAACCACAAGTTCGCTCAAACAGAAGCACATGTAAGAACATAAAGTCTAGATTAAACTCTACTTAGAAATATACTTAAGCCAAACAAAGATCATTTTTATAGAATATATTTGACATTTTATATGTTTCAAAACGGTCAATCTCTCCTTAAAATGTTCTATGCATTTTGACTGCATGAATGTAATTTAAATTTGCATTCCAGATTTCAGATAAAAGGTCCAATATGAAGACTCTCTCCTGGTTTGTGTTCGGTGGGTAAAGATCTACACTACATGATTGAAATTTTTAAATGTTTTTGTATTCATTTTACTCTTACTTTTACCCCTCACACACACACACACACACACACACACACACACACACACACACACACACACACACACACACACACACACACACACACACACACACACACACACACACACACACACACACACACACACACACACACACACACACTTCTCTCTCTTTCTATTTAACTCAAAGGGCTTTATTGGCATGGGAAACATTGCCAAAGCAAGTGGAATAGACAATAAACAAAAGGAAAATAAACAAGGGAAATAAAACAATCAGAAATGAACAGTAAACATTACACTCACAAAAGTTTTAAAAGAATATATACATTTCAAATGTTATATTATTGGCTATGTACAGTGTTGTAACAATGTGCAAATAGTTCAAGTATGAAAGGGAAAATAAATAAACAGATTCATCTCTCATCTCATGCTTTATTGAAATGGAAAGTTAATAATATATTATAATTCTAGTAACAGAAGTACTTTAATAATAATAAAGTGATTGCAGTACTCTCTGTCTCTCTCTCTCTCTCTCTCTCTCTCTCTCTCTCTCTCTCTCTCCCTCTCTTATTCTCCCTCTCTCTCTCTCTCTCTCTCTCTCTCTCTCTCTCTCTCTCTCCTCTCAGCCCTGTGTATTCTCCATGTGGTGGGTGAGGTGATCTACAAGAGAATTGGTCTGCCTGTCAATATTGATTGTGGAGTCAAGACGTCTAACAAGGATATGGAGTGGAGTCATAAAGCTGTGGGTGGAAGTAAATCTGTGCTCATCGTGGATTATTTTGGGAAGAATGGCAAAGAGCGGAAAGGTGGATAGAAAAGAGCTCATTACAAATAAATAAATAGGTTATTTCATGAAAGAATACACAGGGCTGAGCGAGAGAGAGAGAGAGAGAGAGAGAGAGAGAGAGAGAGAGGAGAGATAAGAGAGGGAGAGAGAGAGAGAGAGAGAGAGAGAGAGAGAGAGAGAGAGGGAGAATAAGAGAGGGAGAGAGAGAGAGAGAGAGAGAGAGAGGGGAGAATAAGAGAGGGAGAGAGGGAGAGAGAGAGAGAGAGAGAGAGAGAGAGAGAGAGAGAGAGAGAGAGAGAGAGAGAGAGAGAGAGAATAAGAGAGGGAGAGAGAGAGAGAGAGAGAGAGTGGTTAGAGTGTTGGACTACTAACCGAAAGGTTGCAAGTTCAAAACCCCAAGCTGACAAGGTACAAATCTTTTGTTCTTCCCATGAACAGGCAGTTAAACCCACTGTTCTTAGGCTGTCATTGAAAATAAGAATTTGTTCTTAACTGACCTGCCTAGTTACATTTTAAAAAGTAGCACTAAAAATAAGTTTTTCCTAAAATACTGCATAGATCTTATGTCGTAAAACAAATGCTGTTTTGTACGTTCATTATAGTCCGTGTCTTTTCCTCATGTCAGGAAATGCTCCCATGGTTGAAAGGGCGAAAGTGAGACAGGACCGGCTGGAAATCTCTGCTCTAAATGATGGTGACGCCGGACTTTACATCTGTAAGGTGGACGGGAAAGATATGGATCACAGACTCGACATTGTCACAGGTGTCACTCATCATAGGGTTATGGGGGTGTCCAGCAAGTGAATGTGGACACCAGTCCTGCAAACTAGCAGTTTTCATAGCAGTGATAGTGAAGTGATATTATTATTGCTAGTACATTTGAATGACACCACCCAAGCAAATCTGGGTTCAAATACTACTTGAAATCATTTCAAATGCTGTAACTGTGCTTGATTGAGCTTCCATGTTGCAATGGAACCAATAGAAACGTCTCAAAAGTGCAATCCTCACCCACTTAGCACTCAAGGCAGGCTAAAGCAAATACTCAAAGTATTTAAAAGATTTAAAATTGTATTTGAACCCAGATCTGCACCAGAGGTAAATTCTAATGGCAGAATTCATGTGGCAAAAGCTTCTGTGTTCCCCTTAGACATTTCTCCCTCTGTCTCTTCCCTCCCTATCTTTTCCACCTCGCTTTCTTTTCATACTCTACCCCTTCCTCTTTATTTTCCCTCTCCCTTCCTCCCTCTCCCTCTCCCCCCTCCCCTGTCTGAACCAGTCAAGGTCCACCCCTCCAATGAACTCAACGAAGGCAACAATGCTATCCTCGAGTGCCAGGTGACAGGAGTGGATCCCTTGCCCAGTGTGGAGTGGGTTAGTCCAGGTGGAAAGGTGGAAGAGGCCCCTGGACGACCTGGCTCTAGGAATGTCTCTTTCAGCTCTGTGGCCCTGTCAGACACAGGAGAATGGACATGTCAGATTACTCAGGATGAGAAGACACACAAAGAGACTCAGACCATCAACGTGAGAAGTAGGTAATAGGTGGTAGCATCCCCAATACAACCATGGCAGTAATGAATATAACAATGCTTTTGTCTTTTCTCTCCCAGGTTTGTTGCCGAATGAGGGCCAAGATGATGGGCAGGGGCACAGTGGACCTAACTCTGATGTAAACACAGTGACTACTTGCCATCACTGTGAGTATCTCTACTTTATGAACACTGACTACTGATTCATTGTTTCATTTTCCTCATGGTAAAGGTATTGGAAGCTCCTACTTTATTCAATCTCTCCTTAACATTGGTCAATTCAGGACGGGAGGAGGGGTTGTTACAAAAAATAAAACGGAATTGTTTCTCATTAATCTAAAGTTATTCAATAAAATCAATTATTCACAAAAGCAACTATGGTAAATTCTATTTCCACAAGTGTGAAATGCCAAATTTCGAGTCAACCGTGCATTGACGTCAATACGACGATTTTGAGGGTGAGTTGCCACTTCCGAGGTCTTCACTGAGGTGCTCCCTGGTTGTGTGTCTCTCAGGTACCAAAGGCAGCCAGCAGCCCGTTGACTGGGTGCCCATGCTGGGCTTAAGCCTGTGGGTGTGGGTGGCAGTGGGAGCAGGATGCCTGGTGGGGGTCTTACTCCTGGTGACCATTGTTCTCCTGCACCGCAGGAACAAAATAATGAAGGTGAGGAGACAGTCTAGAGGGGAGGGATCAATGAAAATGTCACTGCCAAACTTAGAAACCAAAGTGATCTATAAGCATATGTAGATCAATATATGCTTAAAAAAATATATATTGTCAGTGCAATAGAAAGCTGTATCGGTCTGCTAATACAGGACTAGTAAAGGCCTAGTGCACTGAAGTTGTGAGAAAAGACAGTATATTATTATTCATATATTTTTTAAATTCAGATTTTTACAGTGGGTACTGCAGCACACTCAGCACCCATACTTCCCACGGCTATGTCTATAACTCAATTCATTATTGATTTAGTTACGTTCAGGTGGAGTGAGTGCTTAACAGCAAATGAACGAGAAAGACAATACATGTTTTTCTCCCTCAGAGAAGAGACCGGAAGATGAAGAACATCAGAGTGCCCCTGAAGTCCAACGACTACTGCCAGTGTAACCGGTAGCTACTCTATTGCTCTATCTAGTAGAATCATAGACGGGAATTTCTGCACACGGTGTATTCCTGAAGAGTCACGTAGACCAGTGGTTTTCAAACCCTCCCCCTTTACAATTTGTTGTAGCTCTGAACTAGCTCACCTGATTTGCCTATTCATGTGCTTGATGATTAGTTTACAAGTTGAATCAGGTTTGCAAGCTATGGAAATAATATTTCAAATACATGGAACTATGTAATATAAAGTAGTTAGTGATACATCGTCAAGTTTAATGTTGTAACACATGTATTTCCCAGCACACTAGAGGGTCCACCCCGGAGGACGCAGAGAGAGAAGCCTTCGGCTGGACCACGGCAACAGCGCTGATGGAGCGGAGTATTATGGGCTGGAACGTGATTGCTTGAAGACACAGGGTGGATGGAAGAATGATCGAGAGAGAGAAAAGTAGTCTTATACAGTTTGTGAGATACAAGGGAGAGAGAGAGAAAGAGAGAGGGGGGATCATGTAAATGGGCTTATGTCCATTTAAAAAATATGAATGATGAAATGATATAAACTGAAAATCACATGTTGAAGGAAGAAACAAACATTGTTATTCTTACCTATATGTTATTGAATGTCATCTGACGTCTTTTCCGCATTGTCAGAGCATCCTCTACTGCATTGCATCTTTGTGCTTAGATCATTTTCAATGACCATTCATTTTCACACAAAGCCTGAGACTTACACTGTACGGTTTTAGAATGATTTTGCAACGATTCTTGCTGTGATATTGTTCAGCGTGGCATATTTACAGACGTTACAATTTTGTCAACTTTCATGGCTACTTTTTTAAAATACCCGCTTGTTATGTTATGAATTGATATACCTGTCAAATTAAAGTGTTTTCTTGTTGAAAGGAATACAGATCATATAAAGCATTTTTTTTTGTTGGTTTGATTTCAAACATAATATGCACCGCTGAGTCTCGTCTCACTTTGAATGAGTATACGTTTTACTTGAGTCTTTTTGAACACTTACTTCAGCCTCCTACTACATACATTCTAGTGGCGTTGTCAGTGGTTGCGTTTCACTAACTGGCGCAGTGGAGTGCAGACAGCTGTCAGTGACAACGTAGACTCCAACCATGTCGAGTGACGTCTTGGAGTTGTGAGTCCAATAAAAAAAAAAACAGTGTGTGTGTGTAAAAAAACAAACAGTGTGTGTGCGTGTGTGTAAAAAAAAAGGGTGCCCAAATGGTCATACTTGAATAAAAGTAAAGATACCTTAAATAGAAAAGGACTCAAGTAAAAGTGAAAGTCACCCAGTAAAATACTACTTGAGCAAAAGTCTAAAAGTATTAGAAAAAGTATATTAAATTCAAGTCTAAGCTAACATATGCACTTGTTTTTAAGATGGTCATACCATTGATCGTTTCGAATTTGAGGACCCCTTTAGGTATCAAAAATGATTCTAATTCTATTCTAATTCTGAATCTATTCTGTTTGTATTATTTCATAAAATATTGAATTTAACCTTTACTACTATAGCCCATAGAAACACCTTGAATAACACATTCATAAATGGCGAAATATAAATATATTCATTTTTTTTGACAAAATAATATTTAACCCCTTATTTTTGTTGGCACAAAAATCTCCAAACCTCCAAACTTCCATTCATTTGTATGGAGTCCCGTGACACTTGTGGGGGTCCTAGAGCAAAACGGAGAACACCATCGTGTTCGTTAGAGTCTCCCCTTTCCATATAGTGTTTGTAGACCAAACCGCTCAGACGCTACACATGTTTCTGTGATGTCTCGTGGTCTGACAAACATTGCTGTAGCTCGGCTACATTCCACCGCAGATGTGGAAGGCCGACATAGGCGGATGGGGTGGATTCAGACGCAGCCCATGCATCTCTAGCTTAATGTTTTTGATGTTTTTAAAAAATGTTACTTAGATTGATACTTAGATTGATGCACAGGTGCTCTTAAGGATTGAGTGTCAAAAGTAGAAAAATATATAAATATTTGTAAAAAAGAAAAGTAATTGCTAAAATATACTTTAAGTAACAAAAGTAAAAGTATAAATCGTTTCAAATTCCTTATATTAATTGAACCAGACGGCACCAAGTTCTTGTTTTTTGACATGTACAGATAGCCAGGAGCACACTCCAACACTCAGCCAATCATTTACAAATGAAGCATGTGTGTTTATTGAGTCCGCCAGATCAGAGGCAATAGAGATGACCAGGGTTGTTGTCGCAATAAGTGGACCATTGTAAATAGTACTGTGTAAATGTAAATAGTACTGTTGAGTGTCAGAGAAAATGTAGTGAAGTAAAAGTAAAAGTTGTCAAAAATATAAATAGTAAAGTAAAGTACTTAAGTACTTTACACTGCTGTGTGTGTGTGTGTGTGTGTGTGTGTGTGTGTGTGTGTGTGTGTGTGTGTGCCTGTGTGTCTTTGTGTGTGTGTGTGTGTGTGTGTGTGCCTGTGTTTCTGTGTGTGTGTGTGTGTGCCTGTGTTTCTGTGTGTGTGTGTGTGTGTGTGTGTGTGTGTGTGTGTGTGTCCGTATGTGTGTGTGTGCCTGTGTGTCTGTGTGTGTATGTGACACAGAAGGCACCAGTGAGAGGATCAGCGGGGATCATATAGTGCAGTCTAGCTTCCTGTCTCCCTGTGTGTAACAGTGTGTACAGTCTGAGTGATGTCAGACCTGATCTCATCTCTGCACCGGGAGCATCAGACTGGTGAGTACAGTGTTACTACATGTATTTTTTCACACTTATGATAAAGATGGATTTGTCAGACTGAGGATAATGTAGAAGCAAATTATCTAGGAAAACACAAAAGTTCATTCACTGTGCCAGTACTAAGAATAGTATTGACATTGGACTAAAGGAATCCATAGCTATGGATGAGTAGTACCCAGAGCCATATGAACGTTTATCAATCATATATTCTCTCGTGGTACCCAATGGGGTTTGGAGAATTGACACAATGACAAAAGGACACAGGTTCTAATAATACAATGTTAGTGGAATCGTGCGTGTTGCAGGGAGGTTTTAGAACGACAACAAAAAACAGACTTGTGAAATACCTGCTGATATTTCACAATATGATCCTGACGTAACTGTAAACGAGTGTATGGTCTTTCCACTCACATGACCAGCTGTAGGCTGGGCAACTGCCTGAGATACAGTACATGTATATATTATTTTCAAGTGCAGGGGCTTAGATAGTAGTATGCTTTGTGTCCCTACCGTAACTGCTGGAACCACATATTTGAAGATATAATGGATTATTGACAATAACGGTTTGACTGTATGTAGGCTATTTCCAACAGCAGGTTATGTAGAATATACCGTAGCAAACCTTGCCTAGATAGGCCTGCTACAATCCCCCCCAAAAGGGCTTAACTCTTATTGAAGGTAGTGGTTTGCAGGTCTTGCCTACAGGCTGGAAGACCTGGGTTTGAGACCCGCGAGGGGCATTACATTGTTGCCGTCTGCAAAAATTCCGACAATGGTGGGATGTTGCCTTGGGGGCCATCGGAGAGGGTTTTGGTATAGTGAAGCGTGGGGACACGTTCTCCCGAATGAAGGGGACTGTGTAACAGACCTTGCCTGGGTAGGCCTTTTACGACCCCCCCCCCCCCCCCCCAAAAGGGAGCAGTGGTATGCTGGACTGCCTACGGGCTGGGAGACCCGTAAGGTGCGTTACACTGTCGCCATTTGCTACAATAGTGATTAAAACAATTCTCTTTAGATGCACCCAGAGTTGTAATGAAATAACATGTTGAATAGTGTCTTTTTCAGGCATTTTGAGAGTATTGGGTGATGGCTGTCCAGATGCTATTTGGTGTAAATTGTATGATTGCTATGAAGTCAGTGCTTGGTGTGAGTAAGTACACTAATGAGTGTGACTATTGTTTAGCCTACATTGTATGCAGAGAAGTCAACTTGGTGTATATCTATCTCTGACTAGGTCGTACTCTAGCCTAGGCCCGCTGGAACAACAACAAGTGTGTTTGCAATAGCAGTATGGGATCGCAGTAACATTTGCATTGGGTATGCCATACGTATTTGGTAAAACATGTACTTGTAGCAATAGTGTAGTAGCCTAGGTTGTTGTAGAGTACTTTGATTCTGATTCTATATTGAGTCATTATTACCGCCGGTACCCGTTTACTTTTATTGTGAAGCACTTAATTATTCCCAGAAGTTACCTGTGTGTGTCCAGAGGGAAAGAGAAGAGCTTTGATGTTGACGTAATTCCTACACGGCTGCGTTCTTGTGATCGGAGAACGAATACAAGATACAAGTACTCTACCTGTTGTAACCGCGAGTTATTTCATTTTAAGACTCACAAATCCTCCGGAGGAGATTTAATATAATATCCACGGTCAGGAAATGAAGTTTACAATTGCACTGGAGGTTGTAAAGTTCGAAGTATTTGTAAGGTGTAATGTAGGCCTTTGCATATATGTACAGCTCAGTATTGCCGAGGAGCGTTTACAAGTCCTGTCTATTGATGAGGGCCGAGGCCAAGGAAACAACAGCAACTGTGGCAAGAGAGACATGATACATGAACGTCTTTGGGTCATGTTCCACCTAAAACTGTTTGAATGTTCTTTCTGGTAGTAGCACAGACTTTAGCTGCGGTCAAGTAGGAATTGGATACGGTTCACCAGTAGGTCCCTCTTTATCATTTGGGAAACAAGTAGCAGTGATGCAAGTAGCACGGATAGCAGGGTTGAGGTCAATTCAATTTGAATTCAGTCACATAGAGAAGCGTTGAGTAAAATTGGAATTGGATTGGAATATCAGTTTACTTCCTGAATTGACAGAATTGAAATGGAATTGAGCCCAACCCTGAAGGGTAGTATTTTTCACTATCCTTTGGGAAAGAATGGTTAGGCCTACTATGGACGGTGCCTGTCCAAGGTAATCACAATCCGTCACGGTCACAATCTTACATTTGTGTTTCAATCCAAATGGAAGCCGGGAAAGGACCGTCCGTGAGATCAATATGATATTTTCAAGATATACATTTATACGATTGTTTACTAAAACTCAAATGAAAACAGATCATTCATTAGGTGGGTATATCATTCATTTAAATGTCCATTGAACAACAGGAAGCATCCCAGCGTGTGCTGATAATATTAAAAAACAGCCAAAACGATAAGTATTCAGTTGCAATGCATACACAGTATCTACTACAATTGAATATCTATAATCCGGTCAGCCGATATTTAGTCAAGCTCAAAACACGTTAGTGGATTGTATCTTGTAACACTTTATTTAAAGATTCGCTAAATAGCTAATAAACTATTACTTGGTTGTAAATCATGATATGTCACCAATTCATGTATTTGTTGACATATATTTACAAATACCTATAGGCATATACAGTATAGATCAAGAACAGAACGTTCTGCACATCTATTTACTTCATAGTCAACGTACTGCGTAACAATGAAGATAAGCAATTTAGGCAGACCTTAAAATTCAGTATTATAAAATGTTACGATAGATGTAGAATACTCAAATTGGTGCAGTCTTCAATCCAGTCGCGTTTATCCCCAAGGCTGCAAATCCCAGCAAATGTAATTCACAATAGTATACTCAAACAGAGATGTACTTTTCACAAAGCACTATTTTTCAAATGGTGTACATTGTATATGGATTTGCACATCAACTCTGTGTACTGAGTAAATGTACATTAGTCTATGGATTTAAAGTATGACTTGATTGTGAGTACATTCAACGGTATAGTATCCTAAACTGTAGTGTTGTAAAGTCTATTACAGTAACATAAAACCTGTACTGGTTTCAGTCTGGTTTCAGTCATTGGAAACATAATGATAATAAACATTAAGCTACTGGTGTAGTTTACTGTTACGACACGTATTGCATACTTGAGTACTGAAGAACACTACTGACAACTCTGGCCTATTAAAAGAATTGATGGATGCCTATGAACACAAAAGAAAAAAACCTGTTCAAGTAAAGTAAGACAGTCTTAACATACATGTTTTGTTGTCAACTACATCTGTATTTGGTCCTCTCTTGCAGGTGCATTAAAAAAATAGAGAACACCCATTCAGGCTGAGGCAGGTGCTTCCTTTGGTTAGAGTCACCCTAGAAATATTCTCATGTTTCCAATACTGTGCAGGCGAGGGATCATTTTTCATAATGAGATACAAGGATTCCCTCATTCAGACTTTCATAAACATGACTAATAGCTCTCTCTCTCTCTCTCTCTCTCTCTCTCTCTCTCTCTCTCTCTCCGTTGATCAGTTTTCTCCATTCAAAGTAAGACTGAGATATTGTGTTTGACATTTGGTCCTCCCTCTTGTATTTCCACTTGGGTTGTCAATTTTAATTCTAGCAGATATACGTCAGCTTATGTCAAAGTTTTCATGGTGATTACCAGAATACAATTGCACCTGATTCACAACAAGTGCTCAATGTGGTTTGCTTTAAATTGCCCATGCTAAATTATTTTGGCCAATTGTTTCATTATTATGATATTTCAGTCACGTGACCTTCCTTTCCTTATTCACCTGCAGAGAGCTAAAAGCTCTCTCGGATATGTTCAAATACAAACAATTAGATATGAATTGCCTTTATTTAAACACTTAACTGTAAAAATATATTGAGTTGGAGTAAGTATATTGAAGTTCATACATTGAAAGTACGTCGTTTTCATGCAAATAAAATGAATCGTAAACATTTTGCCGCATGAAAACATCAAAGCATGCAGACCATTGGGATAGTAGAGAAAGACAGAAAGAGAAAGGGGGAAACAGATCAATAGTATAGGTACAGAAAGAGAAGATGGAGACTTTCTGGGCTAAGGGAGGCAGTTACGCAACATATGGGTTTCAAAAGGCCTTGAACAAAGTTTACCAACATGAACTGTGTATTGTAAAAAAAACTTGTTTTCACAATCCTTTCACAAAATGTCACATCTTTGTTATTCTTAGCCTCTCTTTCCACTGACATTTAACGGTTATTTCTTTAAACACGAGAAAAGAACAGAGTTAATGTATGATTCAAAGTGACAGAAAGCAAAGGGAACAGTACCAGGTACCTCCCCATCTGTCTTGGTCACAGCTCTCTTCATGTCTCAGCTCGACTGCCTTCCATGTCAAACACGCAACCAGGAACTCCAGCGGCCGAATGGACCATCAAACACCTGATGAGTTAGAGAGAGAGAGAGACAGAGAGAGAGAGAGAGCGAGAGTGAGAGAGACCCAATGTATAGGAAAGAGGGGGACATCATAAGAGGAATTAGGGATGTCTCGAAAAACCAATCACCCCCTCTTTTCTCCCTACCCCCCACACTATCTCTCAGTCTCTTTTTCGGTAATGACTTTGTGTGGTGTGTGGCACAACACCTTCAAATCGTTAGGTCTCTGACTAACGAGGGAGTCCTCACTTTCAGGTGTTTTCCACGGGAGATTCTTTGGTACATTTTTTATAACGCTTTTCTTGTTCCCATGCTGCATCAGAAAACATAAATACAACAAACCACATGTTTTGGAATCTGAGACAACGTGTGTATTTCTATGAGTCTATGCGTAACATATCTTAGTGTATTTGAGCTTTGAACTGGTTTTGCAGTCTTTCCAATCTTTTGAGTGAGGATGATGGTGTCCTTGAACCAGTACATTTTCGACAGAGGTCCCACGCCTAACTTCTTTAATGATGCGCAGAGCGTTAGTAAATCCGTTATCAAGGCCTTTATACATGCAGCGTTCTAAAGTCCTACCAAAAGGCCCAAGTAGGTGATAATTTAGAGACAGGGTGTGTTCAACCCTTTTTTTCAGTTCATCTCAGAACAGAGCGCGGCAGACAAAGAGAGCATGAAAGAATGCAAACCTCAGAAAGAGATGAGACGTGACATGTTTGTTTGGTGCTTGTTGTGGTTCTTGTCTCCAAACCACCTGAGCAGTGTTTCTCTAGTACAGGTAACTCTTCAGTTGAACAATGGCTTTAATGGCCACAGAACATGAAGGCATTTGTAGTCAAACACACATATTTCATAGTGCTAGATAGAAACGTTTTTTGTCCTTGCCTATGTATTTCACTTAGAAGACAGTCTTGGATGGCTAGACAGTTTTATTTGGTCATTTAGCAGATGCACTTATCCAGAGCGTCTTACAGGAGCAATTAGGGTTAAGTGCTTTTGCTCAAGGGCACATCGACAGTTTTCACCTTGTCGGCTCAGCGATTTGAACCAGTGACCTTTCAGTTACTTGCCCAAAACTCTTTATCGCTAGGCTACCTGCCGCCCATGTTCTCTTTCCCATAAAGACACAGTAAAGCCGTCATTCTATTGAAAAAACACCTGGATTGAACGTTGGATACTTTTTGTTGTTGACTTTTAGGCTTTACCAAGACGAGTCTTGAAATGCCTTGACGTGGACAAGTTACGCGAGCACATCTCAAGTTTATCTCTAGACTTCAGCTCTAAGACTTTCATAGACAGTAACTTGTAATGCAGGTAATTAGGGACATATAGATTAACAGGTGGTATATGGGGTTCTGGGGTTCTACTGTAGTTTTGAGTGCAGACATGATCCCACTCTCTGCAGAACTACGTATATACAGCATGGAGAGGCACATGTGAAGTGAACACAGGTGTTTCTTCACCCAAGACAACGGTTAGAACCTGCTAGGCTTTAAAGAAAAGTTATCAAATAGGGTATGCACTAGATTCAAGGGACTAGCAATTGCTATGGGTTTTATATTGAACTTAGTAAAACATGCAATCATAGTTGTTGAGTGAACAGAAAAGTGCCATCAAGCTTCCATTCACTCTATTACATTTAGTACATTTTTTCATCTTCATTGAGGTAGCGTTGATGAATGATTATGCATGACTCTTTGCAATTTTTCGTATTTGAAATAACATTTTTGATATTGGTTTGTCATACTTGATCATTTCTGTCAAAGTTATTTCAGTTATCTCAACTCTTTCTTGTCGAAATTGTGCACCACAAAATTTGCCTAGCAGTGAATTTTACATGAATCGAACTTGACATTGATTTACTAGAATAGATCGTTGTTATTCTCAATGTGGAATGAGGTTCATACTGTAGGAGATTGTCCTCACACGGGGCAGGCACCAATTGTGTAAGGGATGCTCCTCACACCGGGCACCAATTGTGTAAGGGATGCTCCTCACACGCGGCACCAAGTGTGTAAGGGATGCTCCTCACACGCGGCACCAAGTGTGTAAGGGATGCTCCTCACACAGGGCACCAATTGGATAAGGCCTGTTGTGAATTACGAATTTTGAGTTATATACCTGAGTTTAGAGTCATTGTGAAGAGGATTGAATTCATTTTGTTATCTTGTAAAATTTGTGACTCTGGGTAGGAAATGTAATATCATTGAATACATTACTCAAGGTGAATGTCTGATTGTGAGTAACAATTGCAAAACTATATGGTCAATGTTAAATACGTAGCATACTGGTACATTCACATCAAACTGTGAAAATATTTCAAGATGCAATCTACAATAGTTCCTGCTGTTCAATGGTCATTTAAATGAATTATATAGTCTACATTCAACTGCTCTTATTCATGTCCTCAATTTTGTGACGTTACCGTGTTGCTTTTACCAAAAAAAAAAACAATCAACCAAGTCACATGAAATATGAATTCTTCTATAAATTATTAACTTGTTCACGTGTGGAAATGTAGGCTATAAATCTGTGCATGTGTTTGTAGGATAAAGATTACAATTTCATAACCAAAAATGGTCTGATGGTAGTCATTAGAATAAGGATAGATTATGCGCTTTCAAAATGGATCCTGCTAAATATGGTGTAATGTTTTTCAAGGGTTCAGTGCCACAGATTCATTGGCCAGGTCCATTTCTCTTTCAGTGGTAAGCTTTATTGATTAAGCTTTTTTAGGGCATTATTGTAATCTCTTAAATGTGATGCTTTGTTCAACTTTGTATATTTTCTTAGGCCTACGAATCTGATTCAGGCCTATAATCGGTACACCTTAACCTTTTACTGCAGTGGGCTAAATCAGGGTCACACAAAGTGTTTCTGGGTTGTCTTGAACAAATCTAATTTGAAACAAATGTATGCACCTCACACATATGGTGATTGGCTTAAAAAATGAAGACACCTGAAATGTTTTCAATTTTGAGTTTGCATCCCAATATTATGCTTTATATGCATCACAGAAGACTGAAATAAACCAAAACCGTTTGTCATAGAAACAGCGGATTTTCGGCATAAAAAAATTATGTTTATTAATTATGAAATTATAAAAAATATGAATAACATAATTTGACTACAGGAAAGGGCTATATATATATATTGATGTCAGTTTTGATAGTTTTACTGACTCAATAAATATGTGCTGCAGGCACCCAGTTTCATGTTTAAACTGTTGTTTGACTATTTATAATGAAACAAGAGATATACTTATTTGTATTTGTGTGTGTTTCTAGTTTGCTTGTTTCTCCCTGCCGATTTATGTTCTGTCTAACCTGTGGCTGAGTAAAACATTTGTAATTTTATGGCCCGAGCGAAGCAATGTAAGGTGAATAACGACTGGCATAAGTACATCAAATTGACTGACTATTGTTATGTGGGTTAGAATAATATTGATGATGATGATGATAACAACAATGAATATAATAATAATGGTTCAAATATGAACTATTATGTAGCCTATTTTGTTATTACCGGCTGTTACTGCGCTAACATGCTAGCAAAACATTTTGCCAAGATAATCCACCCTTTCTTCAGCCAATTAAAAATGTCACTGCTTTGGCCTTAACGCATTTGACCAATAACTGTACATTTCCCGATTCCTTTTAGACCAATCAGCAGTGAGGGAGGTGCAACGGGGTTTAAAAGCAAAGTTGTTTCTCTGAAAATCAAAATTTCCGCCTGGTTCTTGATCATTGGCGAGGGACTCTCAATGCTATCCACCAAACGTAAGTATAGAAAGGATGTTAACTAAGATGCTAGATGTAATATAGTATAATAGCACTCCGTGATCATTGATTTGTGGTAAACAATGTGAAAGTATTGATGTAATAACTATTGATCATTGTTATGACTGCTCGTAGTAGACCATCGAGTAGTCTAAATCAGACAATTATCTTTACAGAGAAAACATATGTGTTTTTTTTTTTTGTTGCATTAATGAATGCAGAATATTTATAATCATTTATTTCACCTTCATCAAATGTTACATGCTGTCCTGGAGCGTATGCCCGCTTTGCTTTCACAGTAAAGTAAAACCTGTTAACTTAACCTTAAACTAGAATAAGAGAGGTAACAAGTGCGTTTCAGATAAATGTCGAAATGGCGGTCAACCCAATGTATTTACCCTGTCGTACTACCATGGTAAATAGACATGGTTTCATTGCCATTGTACTTTACAACACTTTGCAGACATCTCATGATTACTTTTTAATGTACTGTAAAGGCCCTCTCTGAACTTATGCCCTCAAACCAGAGACACTCCTCTTTGCGCTAGGCCTATCTGGTCCCATTGAAATTCAATCCCCTGGCTTACATTTGTGACATGGCTAATACACACCTTACATACAAGTCATAAAGGTTCAACAATTATACTCATATTACTTATGTTGATAAGCTCTATGGGGAACAATGATTTAGTCCGATTTTACTTTCTATCATATGTTTTGTACTGCGTACAATTAAATTGCATGCATCAGAGTTCCACTACCTTAAAATGAGAGACAATTCTGTAAGATTATTCCTTCACCTTTTTACAGACAGATCCTGTCCTCCCTCCCTTCCCCCTCCCTTCCCCCTCTCTCTGTTTGCTGTTTAACCTCTGCCAAAGACCACAGATATGATCATCTGCTTTTCTGGGTTAACTGTTCAGGTGCGATCTCTCTCTCTGTCTCTCTCTTCCTCTATCACTTGTTCCCCCCCCTCTCTCTCTCTCTCTCTCTCTCTCTATATATATATATATATCACTTGTCCTCTCTCTCTCTCTCTCTCTCTCTCTCTCCCTCGCTTCTATATAGCGTTATGCTTCCTCTACCTCCGGCACCTCACATCTTTTCTCTTTTTGGTTCTCTCATATCCCACTGCCGTTACCAACCTCAATAGACAGATAAGTCTTACAGAGTTCAGAGGTGAGAAATGGCCTATAACAAATACTTCAAAACATTTGTCAAAACATATTTTATCTCATCATATAATGTATCGTACTACAACAATTAACAGGTCTAACATCTGGCCTGAATGAAATAACATTTTACTTACACAAACTACGGCCTGATATCTCAACCTAACTTTGATGTTAAAAACATGTAAAGTCATTTTTATAATCCGGCAGGCAGGTAGGTAGGTAGGTAGCCTAGTGGTTAGAGCATTAGGCCAGTAACTGAAAAATTGCTGGATCGAATCCCTGAGCTGACAAGGTAAAAAGCTGTTGTTCTTCCCCTGAACAAGGCAGTCAACCCACTGTTAGGCTGTCATTGTAAATAAGAATTTCTTCTTAACTGACGTGCCTAGTTAAATGAAAAAGGTAGAATGGTGAGGTTGTCATGAAAAGAGATAGGAACGACGAATGCCAAGATGAGTTCTGGTGTCTTGATGAAGGCCGAAGCGCCTCCAAGCTTTTAAGAATCTGTTTATGGCACTTAAATAAAGGCATTTTCTTATTATGAAGAGTCAGACTAATAAATAAAAAAGGAAAAATCCAACACACTGCTAATAAAAAAAAATCTAAATGGTCTCAATCAACCTTCATCTGGGTCCATAACGACTGGATTTTTCCCCCCCATGCACCTGCTAATATTTATTTTGGTGCTTATCAGTGCATTCGGAAAGTATTCAGACCCCTTCACTTTTTCCAAATGTTGTTACATTACAGCCTTATTCTAAAATGGATTAAATACATTTTCCCTCATCAATCTACACACAATACTCCATAACGACAAAGCGAAAACAGGTTTTTAGAACATTTTGCAAATGTATAAAAATACTTATTTACATAAATATTCAGTCCCTTTCCTATGAGAATCGAAATTGAGCCTAGGTGTATCCTTTTTCCATTGATCATCCTTGAGATGTTTATTCAACTTCATGGAGTCCACCTGTAGTAAATTCATTTGATTGGACATGATTTGGAAAGGCACACACCTGTCTATATAAGGTCCCACATTTGACAGTGAGGTCAAGGGAATTGTCCGAGACAGGATTGTGTCGAGGCACAGATCTGGGGAAGAACACCGTGGCCTCCATCATTCATTAAATGGAAGAAGTTTGGAACCACCAAGACTCTTCCTAGAGCTTTTCAGCAGCAGGGACTGGGAGACTAGTTAGGATCGAGGGAAAGATGAACAGAGCAAAGTACAGAGAGATCCTTGATGAAAACCTGCTCCAGAGCACTCAGGATCTCAGACCGGGACGAAGTTTCACCTTTCAACAGGACAACAACCCTAAGCACACAGCCAAGACAATGCAGGAGTGGCTTCAGTCTCTGAATGTCCTTGAGTGGCCAAACCAGAGCCCAGACTTGAACCCGATTGAACATCTCTGGAGAGACCTGAAAAGAGCGTGCAGCGACACTCCCCATCCAACCTGACAGAGCTTGAGAGGATCTGCAGAGAGGAATAGGAGAAACTCGCCAGTTACAGGTGTGTCAAGCTTGTAGCGTCCTACCCTAGAAGACTCAAGGCTGCAATTGCTGTCAAAGGTGCTTCAACAAAGTACTGAGTAAAGGATCTGAATACTTATGTAAATGTGATATTTCAGTTTATTTATTTATTTTTTTCAAAATTGTCTAAAAACCTGTGTTCGCTTTCTCATTATGGGGTGTTGTGTGTAGATCGACGAGGGGGGGGAAACAATGGAATCCATTTTAAAATAA
The DNA here is from genome assembly GCF_045791955.1 of Oncorhynchus clarkii lewisi. NCBI lineage: Eukaryota > Metazoa > Chordata > Actinopteri > Salmoniformes > Salmonidae > Oncorhynchus > Oncorhynchus clarkii. Next base: position 35,354,872 of record NC_092149.1, read on the forward strand.
GGCTGTAACGTAACAAAATTAAGGGCGCTGAATACTTTCCAAATGCACATTAATTCCATTTCAAAGTTGTTGTATATCCCAACTTCCCCTGAGACACCCTTTGATAGTGGGGTCACTGCCAGGGTCTGCAATTATTAACAGCCACCCTGGAGCAAATAGAATTAAGTGCCTTGCTGAAAGACAGATTTTTCACATTGTAGGCTCAGGGATTTGATCTAGCAATCTTTCAGTTACTGGCCCAACACTCTTATCGCTAGGCTACCTGCTGCCCATATAATAACCCTTACCCTGGTAGCAAGTTAATTTTCTAACACACTATAAAGAGTACCGTAATCCTTGATTTTTATTTTTTTATACCAAGATAGCAATCTACTACTAGTATATTGTTGTGTAGTCCTCCCCAGTAGACACCCTGTCTTCTACACAATAACGTTGAATAGCATGCCAGCTCACGGCAGCTCACACTAACTCGTCTCCCGAGCGGCGCAGTGGTCTAGGACACTGCATCTCAGGGCAAGAGGCATCACTGCGGTACTTGGTTCAAATCATGGCTGCATCACATCTGGCTGTAATTTTAGGGCAGTACGCAATTGGCCTAGCATCGATGGGGGTAGGCAGTCATTGTAAAAAACAATTGTTAAATAATGATACTTTAAATGATATTTTAAAGTTAAATAAAAAAGGACTATGTTTTATTAATGCACTTATTCATAGATTCATTGTAATTCTACAATGTTAAATTCAGTAGACCATAATCATCTCCTAAGGGGATATTGTTTGCGGCCTAGTTGACAGAACACACTAAAGTTTTTCAACCCTGATTATATTACATTCTTTGAATTGCTTCCGATAACTCCATGCTACCTTTAAGTCCACATCCCTGTCATGGCAGCCCGAAGCTGTTACGTTGATCAGGAGCTGACTGTACTCCTTTCACACACAGGTTAAATGATTGAGAATTGTCTTAAGATGAAAAGAGATTCAAAGGTGCAGAACGCTTCAGACAGAAATTCTGAAAGTACCCACAACACACCTAACAACTATCACACACATACACACATGTACACACACACACGCGCATGCATGCACACACAACACAGAAAACAGCATTAAAAAAAACTACCATAGACCACACTCCTGGTGTTCGACTGCCATTGTGGTCTTTTTTTTTCTTCCATCAAGCGTGGAGAAATCCGCCTTTCGTGGAATAGAGGAGGAAGGGAGGGGTGGGTGTGAGTGAGAGGGGAGGAGAGGAGGTGAGGATAGGGATACAAATCTACACCTTGTGAAATCAGGGCCCACCACAGCCTCAGGCATTCGCCCCCTCTCTCTCCTCCCCCATCCCTCTCTCAACCAAGGCCCACCACCAAGCTACTGCTTCTCTCCCTTCACCTTTCTTCGTTCTTCCTCTTCTTTTTGTCTGTCTCTCAACTTCTCGAAATCAGAGACCACCACAAACCCCTTCCTTTCTCTCTTTTATTTTTTATTTTACTCTGATGATGATGTATTAAGCAACAAGAATCACTGTCATGGGAACGGGAAGAAAATGAAATCAATTTCATGTGAATCAGTAAATGTATCTAAATACATGTGTTTTAAATGGGTAAAAGATGGCGTTTACAGCACATGGCAAAAGCCGAGGAACAGAAGTTGGGTCTCTTCAGTTACAGTTTTTGCTGCCTTTATTGAACATAACATCAAAATACAGTGATACTGTAGGACAGTGGTTCCCAAACGTACCCCTTCAAACATTCAGACCTCCATCTGCGTACCCCCTCTAGCACCAGGGTCAGCGCACTCTCAAATATATATCTTTGTTCCATCATTGTAAGCCTGCCACACACACACACTATACAATACATTTCTTAAACATAAGAACGAGTGAGGGAAGTGGGAAGTGACAAAGAGCTCTTATAGGACCAGGGCACAAATAATAATATAGTAATAATCAATCATTTTCCTCTTTATTTAGCCATCTTACATATAAAACCTTATTGTTAATCGAAAACTGTGAATAACTCACCACAGGTTAATGAGAAGGGTGTGCTTGAAAGGAACTCTCATAACTCATAACTCTGCAATGTTGGGTTGTATTGGAGAGAGTCTCGGTCTTAAATCATTTTCCACACACAGGTCTGTGCCTGTATTTAGTTTATGCTAGTGAAGGCCGAGAATCCACTCTCACAAAGGTACGTGGTTGCAAAGGGCATCAGTGTCTTAACAGCTCGATTTTCCAAGGCAGGATACTCTGAGTGCAGCCCAGTCCAGAAATTCAGATTGAATTCAATTTTCACAGACTGCAACTTTGATGAGGCTCTCTTGCTGAGATATCGGTAAGTGGACTGGAGGCAGGGCATGAAAGGGATAACAAATCCAGTTATTTGTGTCATCCATCCAGTACCTGAGTAATTGCGCACCCAACTCACTCAGGTGCTTCGCTATATCACATTTGACATTGTCCGTAAGCTTGAGTTCATTTGCACACAAAAAAATCATACAATGATGGAAAGACCTGTGTGTTGTCCTTGTTAATGCAGACAGAGAAGAGCTCCAACTTCTTAATCATAGCCTCAATTTTGTCCCGCACATTGAATATAGTTGCGGAGAGTCCCTGTAATCCTAGATTCAGATCATTCAGGTGAGAAAAAACATCACCCAGATAGGCCAGTCGTGTGAGAAACTCGTCATCATGCAAGTGGTCAGACAAGTGAAAATGATAGTCAGTAAAGAAAACTTTAAGCTCGTCTCTCAATTAAAAAAACGTGTCAATACTTTGCCCCTTGATAACTAGCGCACTTTGTATGTTGTAAAAGCGTTACATGGCCACTGCCCATATCATTGTATAGTTCAGAAAATACACAAGAGTTCAGGGGCCTTGCTTTAACAAAGTTAACAATTTTCACAGTAGTGTCCAAAACGTCTTTCAATCGGTCAGGAATTCCCTTGGCAGCAAGAGCCTCTCGGTGGATGCTGCAGTGTACCCAAGTAGCGTCGGGAGCAACTGCTTGCACGCGCGTTACCACTCCACTATGTCTCCCTGATGACTTTTGCGCCATCAGTACAGATACCAACACATCTTGACCACCAAAGTCCATTTGATGTCACAAAGCTGTCCAGTACTTTCCAAATATCCTCTCCTGTTGTCCTTGTTTCCAGTGGTTTGCAGAAGAGAATGTCTTCCTTAATTGACCCTCTATAAATGTAACAGACATACCAGGAGCTGTGCCAGGCCCGCCACGTCTGTTGACTCATCCAGCTGTAATGCATAGAATTAACTGGCTTGTATCCAAAGCAGTAATTGTTTCAAATCATCTCCGGCCATCTCTCTGATGTGTCGTGAAATGGTGTTGTTTTAATGAAGGCATTGTCTGCATAGTTTTTTGGCCTTCTCCCGCAGCATTGTTCCAGCCATATCTGCGGCAGCACGAAGAATTAAGTCCTCCACAATAGTATGGGGCTTGCCTGTCCTAGCCACTTGGTAGCTCACCATACAAGACTCTTCTAGCCCCTTCTTATTAATGGTATCTGTTGATTTTTTCGTGTCTTACTACTTGAAAGTCATCTTAATTCTCGCTCAAAAAACACCCGTGGCATATTTTTCTAATTGGCATGTGTGATGATCAGAGTGAGGAAACAAGTTCAGGTAGTGAGTGTTTTAATAAATAAACACAACATAAAACAAATCAAGAAACACGAACAACGGGTGAAGGTTTCATCGAGTTGTAAGATAGTACTTTTGCACATATAACACACTGTGGCTGAGGAAAGGCACTACTCCCAATATAAGTGAACCCCAAACCAATGTAGTTCTCATTATATTTGCGCCTCTTCGATGGTCCAACATCCCTGTCTGTTGTTCGGTGCTTTCCCGGGTAAGGGGGCAGTAGCTCTTCGGCTGCATCAGATTCACAACTGTCAGTGTCCATGCTAGCTGGGCTAACAACAAATGTAGAATTACTGCTGCTAACATTGGATGTGCTCGTGGAAGTAGAACAACTTGTGTCATCAACAGGTGCAGGTGTTAAGCTGCTGGTAGTAGCAGCACTACCACTAGAGCTGGTATGTATCTCAATGGACGTGGGCCTTACTTTTTCTTAAAAAAAATTCAATTTTCGAGCAAACAGTATGAGCAGCAGCTATGTTTGGCTACATAGGGACCGTTAGTGGAATTCCCGCGAGAGAGTAACGGTTAATGTGATTGGATGTTCATTATTTGACTAGGCTACCTGTATTTGACATTGTGTTGTTATTTCGCTGAACACTAGATGGTTTCATTTTATTTTTGGCAGTGAAACAAGGCTACTCATGGGAGAAAGAAACCTCACCCAAATGCAAAGCCCCGTTGGAAAATCAAAATGGACTGTTTGAAAATGTTATTTAATATATATATATATATATTATTTAAAAAAAATGTGAATCACATTTTTATTTGGCGTACGCTCAACGGCATTGAACGTACCCCTGGGTTTACCCCAGTTTGGGAATACCTGGTCTATAATAACTAACGTAACATCTATGCTGAACTCAAATATAAATATCAAAGATTTTACTAAGTTACAGTTCATATGAGGAAATCAGGCAATTGAAATAAATTCATTAGGCCCTAATCTATGGATTTCACATGACTGGGAATACAGATATACAGATATACAGTTCGGCCCCCAATTCGGCCCCCTTGAACTTTGCGACCTTTTGCCACATTTCAGGCTTCAAACATAAAGATATAAAACTGTATTTTTTGTGAAGAATCAACAACACGTGGGACACAATCATGAAGTGGAACGACATTTATTGGATATTTCTAACTTTTTTAACAAATCAAAAACTGAAAAATTGGGCGTGCAAAATTATTCAGCCCCTTTACTTTCAGTGCAGCAAACTCTCTCCAGAAGTTCAGTGAGGATCTCTGAATGATCCAATGTTGACCTAAATGACTAATGATGATAAATACAATCCACCTGTGTGTAATCAAGTCTCCGTATAAATGCACCTGCACTGTGATAGTCTCAGAGGTCCGTTAAAAGCGCAGAGAGCATCATGAAGAACAAGGAACACACCAGGCAGGTCTGAGATACTGTTGTGAAGAAGTTTAAAGCCGTATTTGGATACAAAAAGATTTCCCTAGCTTTAAACATCCCAAGGAACACTGTGCAAGCGATAATATTGAAATGGAAGGAGTATCAGACCACTGCAAATCTACCAAGACCTGGCCGTCCCTCTAAACTTTCAGCTCATACAAGGAGAAGACTGATCAGAGATGCAGCCAAGAGGCCCATGATCACTCTGGATGAACTGCAGAGATCTACAGCTGAGGTGGGAGACTCTGTCCATAGGACAACAATCAGTCGTATATTGCACAAATCTGGCCTTTATGGAAGAGTGGCAAGAAGAAAGCCATTTCTTAAAGATATCCATAAAAAATGTCGTTTAAAGTTTGCCACAAGCCACCTGGGAGACACACCAAACATGTGGAAGAAGGTGCTCTGGTCAGATGAAACCAAAATGGAACTTTTTGGCAACAATGCAAAACGTTATGTTTGGCGTAAAAGCAACACAGCTGAACACATCATCCCCACTGTCAAACATGGTGGTGGCAGCATCATGGTTTGGCCTGCTTTTCTTCAGCAGGGACAGGGAAGATGGTTAAAATTGATGGGAAGATGGATGGAGCCAAATACAGGACCTTTCTGGAAGAAAACCTGATGGAGTCTGCAAAAGACCTGAGACTGGGACAGAGATTTGTCTTCCAACAAGACAATGACCCAAAACATAAAGCAAAATCTACAATGGAATGGTTCAAAAATAAACATATCCAGGTGTTAGAATGGCCAAGTCAAAGTCCAGACCTGAATCCAATCGAGAATCTGTGGAAAGAACTGAAAACTGCTGTTCACAAATGCTCTCCATCCAACCTCACTGAGCTCAGGCTGTTTTGCAAGGAGGAATGGGAAAAAAATTCAGTCTCTCGATGTGCAAAACTGATAGAGACATACCCCAAGCGACTTACAGCTGTAATCGCAGCAAAAGGTGGCGCTACAAAGTATTAACTTAAGGGGGCTGAATAATTTTGCACGCCCAATTTTTCAGTTTTTGATATGTTAAAAAAGTTTGAAATATCCAATAAATGTCGTTCCACTTCATGATTGTGTCCAACTTGTTGTTGATTCTTCACAAAAAAATACAGTTTTATATCTTTATGTTTGAAGCCTGAAATGTGGCAAAAGGTCGCAAAGTTGAAGGGGGCCGAATACTTTCGCAAGGCACTGTACATCTGTTGGTCACAGATACCTTAAAATAAAGTGTGCCTCACAATGGGTCTCAGGATCTCGTCAGGATATTTCTGTGCATTCAAATTGCCATCGATAAAATACAATAGTGTTCGTTGTCAGTAGCTTATGCCTGCCCATAACATAACCCCACCGCCACCATGGGGCACTCTGTTCACAACGTTAACATCAGCAAAACGCTGGCCCACACATCGCCATACACGTGTTCTACCGTTGTGAGGCCAGTTAAACGTACTGCCAAATTCTCTAAAACAACGTGGGAGGCGCTTTATGGTAGAGAAATAAAATGTTATTCTCTGGACATTCCTGCAGTCAGCATACCACGCACCCTCAAACTTGAGACATCTGTGGCATTGTGTTGCGTGACAAAACATTTTTAGAGTGGCTTTTTATTGTCGCCAGCACAAGGTGCACCTGTGTAATAAGCTGTCTAATCAGCTTCTTGATATGTCACACCTGTCAGGTGCATGGATTTTCTTGGCAAAGGAGAAATGCTCACTAACAGGGATGTAAGCAAATTTGCGAACAGAATTTTAGAGAACTAAGCGTTTTTATTTTATTTCAGCTCATGAAACATGGGACCAACACTTTACATGTTGCGTTTATCATTTTGTACAGTATAGTTTGATAACTATAATATACTAAGGTGGAAAATGAAGACACTTTGCTAACAGGGCAGGAGCAGTGTGTGTCTGACCTCTACATTAGAACCAGGGCATCATGCGACAATGTGTCCGCGTGGCCGGAGTCAGGTCTGCTCACGATCAGCAGTCACTGTGACATCAACAAGTAAACACAGACAATCAACAACATATTTTAGCCTAATTTACAGTGCATTCGGGAAAGTATTCAGACCCCATTCCCTTTTTCCACATTTTTGTTACGTTACATTGGATATTATATGCCCTAATATCCAATGTCTCCCACAACAACAAGTGAAGCAAAAAACATTCCAACTATAGGCCAAGGATTAGGGCTACCATTTCGAAACTCACTGTCCATTTAAGATTCTGATGAAATGATAGAGGCACACTCTTAAAATAAAAGAATCAGACCTTGTCAGGAGCCTACACAACCAAAGACAAGACAAGATAGCCTAAAACCAAATGTATCGTTGTTTTTAAAGAGACATGTTTCATCCATTTAGGAGGATTTCACATGCCTCTACGTCAAGCAGCCAGCCAGAAAGTTGAATCAGCTGCAATGAGGAACACAAAGTGCTGGAGGGACAAGTTGTGTGAGGGTGCGGTCCAGTGACTTCTGTGTTTGTGGAAGAACATTTCCACTTTAGTAGCTAAAGCTCCGACAGTAACCGTTCTGTCATGTGCTGCTGAGGCTTGATTCAGGGGTGTTGACGCAACATAGAAAGTCTGCAGCGAATCAAGAACAAGGATCTGTGGTTGCCTGGCTCGTGCTCTCTCTCTCTGCCGTGGTTCGAGACCAACTGCTGAGCCAGCAAAAGTGTTTAGAAATCAATACCATTAATGGGAAGCAAAGGTTTCACTTTGTGACTGGCGTCCACCCGTAGTCGAGCTGAAACCAGGCCTGACCGGCACACCTCGCATCACTACAGTTCCAGGTCAGGAGAGTGTGTGAGAGTGTGTGAGAGGGTGTTTATGGTTTTGTGTTTCTCTAGCATGCGATGGGTAACTTTTCAGGTAAAGAGCTGACTGGGGGCTGCTTGGTTTGTTTACACAGCTTGAACACACTCTGAGTGAGTTATGTGACATTGTCACAGAGGGTATAGGCCAGGTTATCCAAAGCTAGACCTCTCACTCACTCACTCACTCACTCACTCACTCACTCACTCACTCACTATTACTCCTACAACCTTTTCCGATTGTACTGCTGTAAATTAGAATTCTACCAGGTGTATAATTTTTACTGTACTATGCTGAAGAGTAAAAGCTAGGGGTACCACAGTATTTTAACAAACTGGTCAAACACACAAACTTGGCTGCTTCTACTGTATCATTAAATGGCCTATTTGACAGAATGAAACAGGCTTTGATGCGCTTTGATTATACATGCGTGTCAAAATCCCCCGACACAATTTGGAGACTGGTGTCGATTGCAATGACACAATAAAGCAATTGTACAGGAGAGGGCGCGGGTCACTGTCTACAGGAGGATATAAAAAGTATAGCTATAGGTTATTTGTTTGATCTTTTATATTCCAACGGGAAGCGGTGCTACTTGATGTGAACTGTTGATTTGTTTCCACAGTATTTGCTCTTGGGTGACAGGAAATACATGACTAAAGCGATTCGTCTTACTCAGATTTTTTTGCTGCTCTCTGCTTTCAGGAGAAAGTACAAAATGAAGTGTGTTTCTGGATTCCTTTCAATCATTATTGCATTGTTCATCTCCTCAACAGGTAAGAGAGTATGTTCTGAATTTGATTCATACTTTATGTTCTATTATATAGCAACAGATACATTTCTGTAAAGGTAACTTACTATTGGACGTACAGTATATATATATATATATATATATATATATATATATATATTTATCTTGTCTTCTGTGTTCTCCCACAGGGGCTGAAGATGTGGTTGTGTATGGTCAGGTGGGAGAGACGGTCACACTCCCCAGATCAAAGTGGGGTTCAGAAAGGGTGTTGGTACAATGGTTCTTTGGAATAGACACACAACCTTTGATATCCCGCAACTCCCATGGTCGAGAGACGATAGGTGAGTGAGATTAGTGCTAGAGGGTATCCATCTTTAATCGAGCGTGACCTTTTTGAGTTGTAAACATATTGAGCAAAACAGTATTTGGTAGTTGGCTTTTTAAAATTTTTTAAACCTGATTTTGACTAGCTAACAATTTGAGGGTTGCTGGTGTCAGAATCTCAGGTGCCTACTACTGTTGTTCTCTTGAGCACTTAACCCTTGACCTGCTCAGGGTTACTGCTCTGCCTCTGCAGGTGGCCCTATGCTGCTTCCACATTCACATGCGTTTGTGTGGTGTCCAGGTGGGTTGGGAATAACATAACACAGAAAGAAGACACATTTCTTATTCACACTACTACTAATACTAATCACATGATTATTGACATGCAGATCCAGAGTGGAAAGACAGGCTGTCTCTGTCCAAGACGGACTTCTCCCTGATCATCAACAATATCAGACTGGAGGACTTCAAATCCTTCAAATGTGAATTGAAAGATTTCATGCCACAAACAAGTACCTCAGTCACATTCAGACTGTTCCGTGGTAAGTGCAGAGTGAAAGAGAGGGGATTTCTATGTTTCATGTCAGTGTTATGAGAAAGATGAGGAAGGAAATGGGACATTGTGTTCAGTCACCATCATGTGGGAGAAACAAGTACTGCACACACATGTATACAAATGTACCTTTGTATAACCCCCACCTCTCTCTCTGTCTCACTCGCTCTCTCTCGCTCACTCTCTCGCTCTCTTTCTCTCTCTCTATGTCTCTCTCTATTTCTCTCCCTCTCTCTCTCCATCTCTCCTCTCTCAGTGAGTGTACAGCCAGTATCTCCCCTGTTGGCTGGGAAGAATCTTAATCTAAAGTGTGACATAGAGGAAATATTTAAGGGGACACAAAGAAGATGGCTTAGTCCCCAGAAACAGGACCTGAATGAGGACAAGCGTGCCCAGATCAGAAATGACGGCAGCCTGACAGTAATGAGTGTCACTGACCAAGACCATGGAGAGTGGACCTGTGTGGTGACATACCAGGGCAGGGAAGCCTATGCCAACACTCCTGTTACTGTAATAGGTAAATGTTAAGTTAGATAAAATGGTTTATGGTCTTTTAGATTAAATAATTTCCCCTCAAGAGGTAAAATGTCTTCAGACTGAGGTTAAACTGTCCCTTTCCTATCTCTGTCTCTCATTCTCTCTCATCTCTCTCTCTCTCACTCTCTCTCTCTCTCTCTCTCTCTCTCTCTCTCTCTCTCTTCCCTTCTCAGACCTCTCCCCTGCTCATCCACAGCCTATCTACACCTCTGTTTCCTCCCTCTCTCTTCTCCATCTGCCATGTTTCTTTTCCATTCCTCCTCCACTATCCTGGTCAGACAGCCAGGAGAAGAGCATCCAGGGAGGCCGCTGGACCTTTACCCCAAGCCCAGCGGCAGGCTCCCTCACTGGGGTCGTCCAGACCCTCGCCAACCTCTCCCTGGGGCCTCCATTAGCCTGGGTGGTCAATCAGAAGAGAGGGCTGGATGTCTCCGCCCTGCAGAGGACAAATCTAAACCTCTCCCTGTCAAAGAAAGGGGTGACGGAGGGGGACAGGGGCGAGTACACATGCGCTGTGGAATTCCAGAGGGGGGACACCCTGAAGAGAAGTATGCATGTGGAGGTGCTACAGGGTAAGTCAAGCTTTGTGGCAGTCCTGAGAAAAATGTCCTTCTCCTTCCTTCCTTCTTTACTTCCCGACTTGGTTGCTACCTTCCTTCCTCCCTCCTTTAATTCTCCCATTGCTTATTTCCCCCTCCTTTCTGCCCACAAAAGTGAGGAGTGACAGATCACTTTGATTTGTCAGCTCTCAATTGTTCAATCAGTACCTCCTGCCATCTCTCTGACCTTCCCTTCTTCCCTCTCTATCCCTCTATCCCTCTTTCTCCTTTCATTGACATTCAAACCCGTCAGACCATAGTCATGGCAATGCTATTCCCCCTTTCTATGCTTCTGTTTATTACACCCAGACAGTTTTCTCATCTCCTTCTGTCGTTCGTTGGGAACAGTCTGTCCCCGGAGTATTGTGTCCTGTATCTAATTCAGTGGATAGTACACTTGTCTGGCTCCACTTGTATTAATAGGGTATTGTCACACTGGTAACAATGATTCGGGAGACAGGTGCAGGAATGCGTAATAGTTTTTTAAATGACGCCCCAAATGACAGCGTGTCGTGTAAAGGCACGCTGACGAAGACCAAACAAACACGCATCGGAAACACAGGGTTGAAACACAAACAAAAGAGCGAGGAGTACCTCGAATAAATACACACGCGCACATTGATCAACACGCGGGACGAGACCCGTAATCATCTGGCAATCCACAAGGGCACGAAAGCCAACACAGCACAGGTACTCACACGCACCAATGGACATTGGAACAATAATGTAAACCAAAGGGCACATACTGTATATACAAATACTAATCAGTGGGAATAGGGGACAGGTGTGTGTGATGAAAGTTCCGGAGGGATCCGTGACCAGTATAATGAAGTTTCTCTCTGCCAGGATAATATGCCAGCTGAATTAATACTAATAAAAAAAAAACATGTTTCTCCACGTTTTTGTAAAATAATATAAAATAATGTATTTTTAATTTTTATTCACATCAAAATTGTGAATTTTCTTTCTTTCTTTCTTTCTCTGTCTGTCTGTCTGTCTGTCTGTCTGTCTGTCTGTCTGTCTGTCTGTCTCTCTTTCTCTTTCTCTCTCTCCTCCTGTCCAGTTTTTTCCTCTCCAGCTCCAGTGGCCTTTGTAGGTCAGGAGGTCAACCTCACCTGCACCCTGGGCCACCCTCTGACCTCTGACCTGAAAGTGAAATGGATCCCACCACGCCAATCCTCCCTCCTCGCGTTAGGCTCCGCCCCCGACTCCGCCCATCTCACCATACCGGAAGCGAGGGATATAAATGGTGGGAGGTGGAGGTGTGAATTGTGGAGGAACAAAACCAAGCTGACGTCAGTGGAGATCACACTGAAGATCGGTAAGAAAGGAGAAACAGGAAGTGACATGGTCAGGATGTGGTTAGAGTGGGTGGTCTGTGTATGTGTGAAGGTTAGGTTGTGACTATTAAGGTTAGGGTGTAATTAGCCTTATTGGCCAGTGGCCACGCTTACTGCAGCACTTTAAACAGTATAGTACCACAGTACTACTTCAGTAATTAAGTACAATGTAATAGCAGACAGTACTATTAGCCTGCAAAGAAGGAAGCTCTGATGTGTGCATTTGAACACCTACCGTATAATAGTATTATTGAAAACCACATACTGTTATGCGATAATACATCTTTATTGATTTGATATGCTGGAAACAATGTAGAACATGCATACTGATTCTGTTTCTCTTGATGTTGTTCTGATGGACAGAGCGAGTCCCCATGGACGTGTGGCTGTTGGTCACCATCTGTGGCGCAGCCGTCATCTTCGTCCTCCTCCTCATCCTCACTGTCATTCTCAACCGACGCCACAGACAGGTACAGTTTGGTGATTTCATCAAATGTTGATTTTTACTTAAAAATGTACTCACTATCTCTTACATTTTGTGTCTTGTTGGTAGTGTTACTGAGTTTTCCTGTGTGTGTGTTTCTGTTGGTTTTCAGCGAGTGACGATGCCCAGACGTGGCAAACGCAGAATCTGCCGCTGCAAAGAGTGAGTGTCATTTCCTGAGCACGCGCACACACACACACACACACACACACACACACACACACACACACACACACACACACACACACACACACACACACACACACACACACACAGACCCTCAAATTTGGTTAGGTTGAGGGACAAACCGTCTGTGTATTGGCCTTGATTGTGCAGAGTTGTTCAAGGTGATGCGGGTTCAAGGTAGAAGCCTAGACTTTTTTGCAACTCTTGCCAACTAAATTCATAGGGAAAACAGGATTTTTGTTGCCTCCCATATTTGAGAAATACTGTGTGAGAATGGTTATTTACAGTGCTAACCATTCTGTTTTCCTCTATTACAGCCCCCAACCAAAAGGATTCTACAGAAACTAGAGACATCATACAGACCGGAATCCCTGTCAATGGACAATGTCTCTACTATTTTGTCTTAGCTATTCTATTCTGACACAAAGAAACACCAAAAGAACAAAAGAACAAGAAAGAAGGTGTTTTCATGTGATGTTTGATAATAGATTTCACAAGTGTATATTATCATACTTTATGACCTATGATTGAGCTACAATTGAACAAATACTGTATATAAATACTTATAGCTACTGTCGCTTTTTAATTGTTTTTTTTTACTGTACACTGAGTTTACAAAACATTAAGACCACCCGCTCTTTCCATGACATAGACTGACCAGGTGAATCCAGGTGAAAGCTATGATCCCCCTTATTGATGTCACTTTCCAAATGCACTTCCATCAGTGTAGACGAAGGGGAGGAGACGGGTTAAAGAAGCCTTGAGACAATTGAGACGTGGCCGAAAGGGCAAGACAGAAAATGCAAGTGCTTTTGAACCGGGTATGGTCGTAGGTGCAAGGCTCACCGGTTTGTGTCAAGAACTGCAACGCTGCTGGGTTTTCCACGCTCAACAATTTCCTGTGTGTATCGCAGTGGAGGCTCCTCAGAGGACCAAAATAAAAAATTGTGAAACATGGAGAATCACGTTGTAGCCTAAACCTATCAATGTTACATTGAACTGGGGGAATGGAATATGAATGACAGTCATCCAATGTGCTGTAATAGAAATAAGGCCATGCTCATAAAATAATAATCATCCTGCCTCATCTTTAAACGGCCCCGACCGCCACTGGTATTAAGAATGGTCCACCACCCAAAGGACATCCAGCCAAAGTTGACACGACCGTGGGAATCATTGGAGTCAACATGGGCCAGCATCCCTGCGGAGCGCTTTTCAACACCTTGTCCATGTCACGGCATGTTGAGGCTGTTCTGGAGGGGTTGCAACTCAATATTCGGAAGGTGTTCCTAACGTTTGGTATACTCAGTGGACATTGCATAGCGCTTTGTTTTGGAGTCCGTTTTTGACCCCAATGTTTTAATGAAGAGAATGTAATAACATCTTAATAGTATAGTTTCTCCCGGGTTTCAGGTGGTGCGAGCAGACCGCTGAGTGATCAGGCTCGTTGCAGCAGGCTACAACGTTTTGCTGAATTGTTTGAAATAGTAACAGAGAAAACACAGGGGTTATTGTTGTTGTCTTATAGGACTGTGAAATAAAGTGTTAGGTTGTATTTCAAGTCTTGAATTGAACAAGAATAAAAAAAACAAGCAGTGACTGAGGTGTGACTGATTGGCAGCTTTGTTGAAATACCTTCAGTGGTGGGTGGACACCAACACAAATAGATACCCACTGTCCCTTCTTCATTTGTTTTGGCTCGTTACACATACTGAGACTGGGATTCAGTCCACTGCACGCTGTAGAAATGCACATTGCGTTTGACTTTAAAAGGGAATTGACACTTTATGACCTCTGCGTTTACACTGAATTTGATTTCCTAAAACATGGGAAAATTGCATTTGAAATGCACATTGTCAACAGTGCAACCCTGCAATGTGCCTTCTATTGAATTCCTGCCACTCTAAGCTCATTTCGTGGTCAGTGGTGTCTTTCACCCGCTGATTCAAGGGCAAGTAATGGGGATGACATTCATTTGACAGATGCGGCGGTAGGTGAAGTCACAGGGCACGTCGGACCAGGTCTGAGTGTTGCTCTCCAGGAC